>NC_044350.1:0-89403 GCF_007364275.1 Archocentrus centrarchus | reverse complement strand
CCTCCAAATCTGTAATCTTCTCCTGAAGCAACTTCTGGTTATTTAGCAGCTGAACAATGGCATCCTGCACTCCAATGTCCCATTTCTCTTTCTCCGCCATGTTCTTCTCCATGTCTCCGAGGCACTTTGCCACCTCCTCAATCTTGTTGGTGGCGGCGCTAACCTGTTGATTTATTTCATTTGTAAGCTCGCTCAGTGCAAGTGCGTTCCACAAGCTTTGCTTTCATGTCGGATTTCTGAGCTCTGAGATGGGACTCACCCCTTCTTGTTTTTATCCCCACTCATTCTAAAGTAACTTTTAGCATGTTAGCAACTTGGATTAGAGGCTTTTATATCTATCGATGCAGAATCACGTTTCTATGCCAATATACTGGTTGCTATGACACCAGAAGTCCGATCAATTAAAATTTGAGGCCAACTGGACAAAGTATGCTCAAATGATTACACGTATTGTTTTGCGGGGAGCCACAAAAATGAAGGCCAAATATGACACATTGCTACGGCAACACCATTCAATATCCTATAAAACCTTCAACAACTTTTAATGTCTCACATGTCTAAATTTATGTTTAATTTAAGGTTAAACAAAACCTCCCACTGAATCATCATCAAGGTCTGATGTTTATGCAGACCACTTTTTAGGTGGATGGGATAAACCACCATGCATAAAATTCACCATGCCATTAAACAATTCTCAAGATAATGGTTCTGCTCAACCACCTTGAAGCTCTACCCCAAAGTGTAAAACATGACATTTCTTGTCGCCCATTAGAGGGACCTGCAACTCAAATTAACTAAGCCATACTATTACATTCAGGGTCAGACCCTTGTCGTACTGGAGAAGTTTGGTCCAGATTTTATATTTACACGTGTGTACCACCGCTCTGGAGCCAGACCTGCCCTGTGTATCTGTGTGCCCTTCACATTAGTGCAGTAGTTTACCTGTTACCCTGTTATCAGCAGTATTTAACAATTTCTGTATGGTATAAATTTCAGCTTGATTTTCAGAGAGCTTTTATGCTCTACATTTGGTTACTTAATGTTGGTTTGCTGCATTGAAATGAAAGGATTCAATAACAATATCTATATGCCTCTTTTATTCTTTAATATAATGCCATCAGGAACTGTTGGCACTTGGGCAATTTCACAATGTCAAATCTGGTCTGCCTTGAAAAAGTTTGGACACCCTGCCCTAGGACAAATTTGTTCAAATACAAGGCCTGAAAATGTAGAAAAATGCTGCAAAAGTCCCGCTTTCTTTCAAAATGGCTGACTTCCTCATGGCTTTTAGGTATGGCTCCAAGAGTCTTTTTTGCACATCTCCAGCTGTTACATGAGCCTGCAAAATTTCAAATACACAGATAAAACATAGCTCTGGTGCTGATTTTTTTTTTTTCTAGATGGCATATTCAGTAATTAGAGCAATGCAACCTGAAAGCTTATATCATAACAGAGGTGTGTGCCAAAAATGTACAAAGTATAAAACATGGTATTTCATATTTACAGTTCCCACCTGAAATATGGATGGATGGATGGATGGATGGATGGATGGATGGATGGATGGATGGATGGATGGATGGATGGATGGATATTAAAATGGTTAAAATTGTGATTAACACTGATGGCTCAAGGGTCTGGAGGCAGCAGTAAGAAGGGTCTGGGTTCCAACCTTGAATTAGATAAGTGGAAGAAGATGTGTATATGGATAATTATTAAAATGGGTTTCAACCAGACAAAAAACAAAAGCCTTTGCACTTGTTTTTACTGCACCATTAACTTCTTAAAGTACATTAAAAAAAGACAAAACAACAAAATTATTATACTGAACATAATGCTATTTCCTTAATAGTAAATACTGTCCAGAGAGTGGACTGCCATGGCTGAGGTTTGTGTTTCTTTGCCAAACTCATTTTTATAATTAGTTATTATTAGTTTTAGTTTTATTAATTTTTTTATTAATTTTACCATTCTTATTTATTTAATTTTACTGATCTTAATAATCTTAATAATAATCTTAATTATTATTCATCTTTATTGCTACTTCTTTTATTTACTTCATGGGTCTTCTCATGTGTACTGTCTTTTGCTTGTGCGGCCAAGTTTCAACTTTGTGAACACCAGAGCTCGAGAACGATGTTACCTAGGATGTTTAAATATATACCACTGATCTACTAAAAAGCTCAAGATTTTGTCTGATCTTGTCTTTTTTTATTTGTGATTCCTGTCCTTAATTATTTTATTCATTCACTTGCTTATATCTCACTCTTGAGTTAGTTTTGCATTTTCTCTATATTGTCTGTATAGTCCTATGTGGCAGCAGCATGCATATTAGCTCACACTTTGTATAGCAATATTCTCTGGAGCTTGAAAAAGGCGACTGGACTTCTTTTTGTTTCTTGAAGACGTTTCACCTCTCATCCGAAAGGCTTCTTCAGTTCTCAACCAAAAGGTGGAGAGACCCAGGTATTTAAACCCCTGTGGGCGTAGTCCCCTGGAGGTGGTTATGACCAGGGGACTACGCCCACAGGGGTTTAAATACCTGGGTCTCTCCACCTTTTGGTTGAGAGACCCAGGGTTTAAATACCTGGGTCTCTTCACCTTTTGGTTGAGAGACCCAGGGTTTAAATACCTGGGTCTCTCCACCTTTTGGTTGAGAGACCCAGGGTTTAAATACCTGGGTCTCTTCACCTTTTGGTTGAGAACTGAAGAAGCCTTTCGGATGAGAGGTGAAACGTCTTCAAGGAACAAAAAGAAGTCCAGTCGCCTTTTTCAAGCTCCAGAGACTACTATGACCTGGATGACTGAGAATCTACACAGACGTATAGCAATATTGTACTTCCAACTGGGATAAAATGTGTAATCTAAATAAGATTTTGCTTTCTTAATAGACACGTACTTTCTGCTGGTAGGTTCTTGTTGTCATTATCCTTCCATTCAGCGGCATTTGAGATTTTATCACTGAGAAATAATTAAGTAATAAGTAAGTAATAACTGGCTGAAATAACTCATCTTTAGCAGATCAATACAGTCATAAGGCATTATGACTTTAGAAATTTATCTTTCAGGGATTTTATTACACATAACGTGTATGTTACACAACCATACATTTTACCCTTTTGTGTTTTTGTAAAGTTTAATATCAAAGCATTAAGTCCAGCTTGAGGTGGTGAAACTTGTTATTTGTGGTCACAAACAAATTAATGCAATTCACCCAATTATTATCAAGAATTAGGGTAATAATGGCCCTTGTCACTTTGGGTGCCAAAGTCCAGTATTGCCTAAACACTTGCCTGTAATATTTGTTACTGAATGCCTAAAAAATGCTTAAACATTACTTATTTTTGTTCATACATTTTGATGAATAGGTTTTAGACTATTTCACTAAAAAGTGAACTTATCACCAGATAAATTATTTCACTATGAAACTTTCATGTTTAGTTTATATTAGTGATACTTTAATTACTGTTTATTATTTTTCCAGGAACATCGAGATTGATGCCCCGTTCATATTATTGCAAATATACTTTAAAACATTAATCACTGGGCCCATTTAGCTCAGTGATTCTTGTGTTACTAGACAGATATTGTCTTCAGACAGATTTAGTAAAATGAAAATTTAGAAATGTACTTTCATTAACAGTATCTGTTTATTCTCATTCATTATATTTTTTTCCAAATACCCAGAGCAAATGCGGACAACACAGCTGTTCTCAACAACACCATGGTGACGAAGACATCTTATTCACAAACACAACAGACAACAAACAAAAGAACAACAAACACAGAATGAAACTGATGCTAACCTGCCCCTCAACTCATATATCAATATCAATGGGACTGACAACCTTGGAATACCATCCATCCTCAAACCCTTGCTCTGATCAGGAAGAAAAAATGAAGATTGGAATGCAAAGAAAAAGTTTCAGAAGATGAAGGTGGTAGAACAAGCCCTCTCAGTACCATACCCCTCAACAGCAGTAGCAAACTTCCTCTATCCAGGAATCACAGTGGATATCACCACACTGAAAGGAAACCAAGAGTCAGGTGTTGGCATCTCATATGACCCTAAGAAACAGCAGGAGAATGTGGTGCTGAGGAGGGGTTTTGTGCCAAGGACAGCTCCAGAGAGGGTGGCCCAAAGAAAGAGCTCCATGGCTCAGTTGCAACAGTGGGTCAACCAGCGGCGGGGCATGGCCTCGCAAGAGGACATCAACAGGTAGTTCACTGGAGAGGAGCTCAACTGCTCTGCTTTTCCTGTGTTCAGGTCTTCAAGTTATTCACAATGACTTTACAACTGGGACGATAATAGGTTCAGTACATGCATAACATTAATGTATATTGATATATACTTATATATATATATATATATATATATATATATTAGGTTCATGGCATGGAGTATCAAAAACATCTTAAAACAAATAATGAAGCAGTACACCACCCTCACAGTCACACACTATTGTGAGCTTTAAAAGCTTTAAAGCAGTGTTGGTCACATTTATTATCAAATAAAAAAGTGTTATCTGGCTAATTTCAAAGATGCCATAATTTAAAAGTAAATTCTTTAAACTTTTTT
This sequence comes from Archocentrus centrarchus, assembly GCF_007364275.1. Taxonomy (NCBI): domain Eukaryota; kingdom Metazoa; phylum Chordata; class Actinopteri; order Cichliformes; family Cichlidae; genus Archocentrus; species Archocentrus centrarchus. The sequence goes on along the minus strand of NC_044350.1, from coordinate 84,827 downwards.
GATTTTCATCTTCAAAATATATTGGTTTTACAGCTTTGTGGACAAATTAATTGCACATGGTTACAGTAGTATGAAAAAGTTTGGACACCTCTGATAATTTTCATGATTTTCCTTATAAATAATTAGTTGTTTGGATCAGCATTTTCAGTTTAATATATCATATAGCAGATGAACACAGTGATATTTGGGAATTGAAATGAAGTTATACAATTTACAGAAAGTATGCATAATTATTTAAACAAAATTGGCCAGGTGCTTAAGTTTGGGCACCCCAACAGAAAAATCACATTGATATATAGTAGATCCTCCTTTTGCAGAAATAACAGCCTCTAATGCTTCCTATAGCTTCCAATGAGAATCTGGATTATGGTTGAAGGTATTTTGGACCATTCTTCTTTACAAAACATCTCCAGTTCAATCAGGTTTGATGGTTTCCGAGCTTGGACAGCCTGCTTTAAATCACACCACAGATTTTCAATAATATTCAGGTCTGGGGACTGAGATGGCCATTCCAGAACATTGTACTTGTTCCTCTGCATGAATGCCTCAGTAGATTTTGAGCAGTGTTTAGGGTCTTTGTCTTGTTGAAGTATCCAGCCCCGGTGCAACTTCAACTTTGTCACTGATTCTTGAATATTGTTCTCAAAAATCTGCTGATATTGACTGGAATCCATGAGACCCTCAACTTTAACAAGATTCCCAGTACCTGCACTGGCCACACAGCAGTGTTAATTTTGTTGATGAAATATTTCGTCATAGTTTTTGTCGACGACTATTGACTATCTCGGGTAAAACCACGACAAATCTTAACATCTGCAAACCAGTCACCCAGATCTCCATGCAAAGGTGAGCATTTTAATGTCATGCAGGGTAAAGTGTTTTTCCCAGTTTAGCGTTTGTGTTTAGAGAAAATCTCCACACCGCGGTGGATTAGCCTTGTACCTTTCAGAGCGTGTCCTGCTGTAAAACGCTCGTATTATCTCAGTAAGGTCGTGTTAATGATCAAGTGCGTGGAAAGCTGGTTGAAACGCTAATGTTAATATTAATATTGTATAACTTTTAACAAAAGTCCAAATAACTCAATTTTAGTTTCATCAGTCCACACAGCATCTTATTCCAAAATGAAGCTGGCTTGTCCAAATGTGCTTTAGCTTACCTCAAGCGACTCTGTTTGTGGCGTGTGCATAGAAAAGACTTCTGCATTACTCTCTCATACAGCCTCTGATGGTGCAAAGTGCGCTGAATAGTTGAATGATGCACAGTGACACCATCTGCAGCAAGATGAAGTTGCAGGTCGATTGTAGATTTTTTCTTTGCCTGCCACTTTGGGCCTTAACTAGAACTGTGCCTGTGGTCTTCCATTTTTTCACTATGTTCCTCACAGTGGAAACTGACAGCTGAAATCTCTGAGAGAGCTTTTTGTATCCTTCCCCTAAAAGATGATGTTGACCAATCTTTGTTTTCAGGTCATTTGAGAGTTATTTTGAGGCTCCCATGCTGCCATTCTTCAGAGAAGATGCAAGAAGAGAAACACTTTCAACACCTCAACCCTTTCTCTCAATTGGATTCACCTGTGTATGTAGGTCAAGGGTCAATGAGCTTGCAAAACAAATTTACTGCTAAAGGTATTCAAATCAATAAAACAACAAGGGTGCCCAAACTTGTGCACCTGCCTAATTTTGTTTTAAATAATTATTGCACACTTTCTGTAAATCCTATAAATTTCACTTCTCAAATATCACTGTGTTTGTCTGCTCTATGATATATTTAACTGAAATTGCTGATCCGAACAACCAATAATTTATAAAGGAAAATCCTGAAAATTATCAGGGGTATTGTCAGAGTATTGGACTTAAATCTTATAAAATAAGGATTCTGATCACTAAGATTCCGATCACACTTACACAAAGAATCCTGCAGAGGCTGTGGAGGCCTGCGGAGGACTGTGGATGAGTGACTGCAAGCAATCCATGGAAAGTTATGGTGAATGGGAAATTTAAACAATTAGTAGCATGCTCTTGCGTGCACTGCACATGCACTGCATGTACTGCGCAACATGGACCATATGCAGATCATGAAACATTCTGCATACAGGTGGCGCAACAAGCATACATTGCAGACATTGTTGATGTGCTTAACATATGCATTGCGGATCCGGCCAGTCACTGTATTGGTAGGATGTACTGATGGTGGATGTGGCGGAGTGATCACAGCATCCTCTGGTTGTCCGCACCAAAAGTCATCAAGAATGTTCGTGGAAGGTGCTATATTAGGGGCCACACCCCAGGTATTTTCATAATTTTCCTGAAGCCTTATTCACCACCGTCAGTCTGACTGAGGACTGATAGGGACTTGTTAGTGTACTCACATATGCATTGCGGAGCCATCACGTGCAATGGCATACTCATCAACTCTCTCCCGTGTCTGCAGCCAAAAATAAGGCAACACCTAATTTTTGAATACTCATTCTACAGACACTTAACAGATGTCTACAGAGCACTGTGGGCAATTTCTGCATTCTCTCTAAGTATGGTCCTGGACAGTCTTCCGCAGCCCTCCACAGACGATTTTGCATCTGTGCGACAGGGCTTTAAATGGTATTTCATGATTAAATTTCTTTCCTGTACTTTCTTTCATCATTTTATTCATTCTATGGAAATAATGTAAATTTTCAAAAGGGAAAATTAAAAAACAAAAAAAACAGGTTTCAAACATTCAAATATATTTTCATGGCTGAAATATTCTCTGTCTTTTCCTGTCTTCCCAGACCATCCTCTTATTATCCAGTGAACCAAGAGGTCTCAGCTGACTACAATAGCTATTCTGGTGGCCACCACTTTGTGAACGAATACCCTCTGTACCTACCAGGGATCCGACCAGACAGCATCTGCTCTATGTCTGCTGTGGGTGCACATGACAGACACTGGACTATTGAGCAAAAGCGACATTCTCTAAGGGATGGACCCCATCAGCTGTATGGACAACAGATGCCCCAAGACCAACGAGGCTCACCGTACTATGGTGGAATGGAAACATCAATGAGACGCCTCTCCATTCAACCACGTTCCAGGTCTGTGCCCAGATCACCGTCCTTGTCATCAGGGCGGCCCTACTCACCAGCACCATGCAACTATGCCTCACCTGGTCGATCACCATCCAGTTGCTTTGACCAGTTTTCTGGGAAGCTGAGGGAAGATGCAATCTATCCACCAGTTTACAGCCTAAGAAGATCTTTTAGCTCCCCAAAGGTGAAACAATGAGTGTGTATGTTTGTGTCTATAAAAGGTAACTACTCCAACATGGCAGTTTAAAAAAAAAAAAAAATAACAACTTGGATAACTGTCCTAATAGAACAGCTACTTAGATACCCTAGTTTCTTGGAGCAGTAATTGTATCAAATGTGGCTTCTTTTTTTTTAAATTTTCATTCAAAATATTAAGATTTGATTAGTCATTGAAAAAGCTTTAGTGGAACAAAATGTCAACAGGGATAAAAGCAAGAAGAATAGTCTATTTTGATATGCTGAAACCATACTTATCTTACTCCACTCTGACACTTTCATTCATCTTGCTTCCAATTTGTCATTTCTTCTTTCTGTGTTATCTTCCCTTCTACCTTCAGTACCACTACCCCTGGTGATAGGAAGTCATTAAGCCAAGGATTATACTACAACAGCTACCCTGAATCCCCTTCTGTCTACAGTAAGATGGTATGTGCTGTGAAAGTGTGTCAACAGTACTTAATACACATTCTCACATACATAGCACATCTGGCAAGAGAAGTGACAATAGCATTTTTTTGGCTTTGTTGGATAGTACAACAGTGAAGACTAGACAGGCAAGTAGGGGGAAAGAACAAGGGGAAGACATGTAGCAAAGGGCCACGGGTCAGGGTGGGTAGGGGTGTCACTCAAGTGTCAAGATCAAGGTAACTGGGTAATGTAATAGATATATTTTGCCCTTCTAGGTGGTGCTCTTATTCATTACTGTGATAGCTTTCCAAAAGTCTTAAAACAAAGATAACATAATAAAAGAAACAAAAAGTGTGAAACCAGCAAAAAAAGCAATGTTCTTCCATTGTTTTCAGCTGTCATCAGTGATTGCAGTAAAGTCACAAACTTTAGAAAATGGTGCACTGTGAAGAATATCACAAGAAATTTAATTGATATAGCCAGCTATTTGGTCTTATATCAGATTGTACTATACAAATGTTAATTTGATGCCACTGTTGCCAACTCCTCAGTAAGGAAAGTAGCTATTGGCTGTCCTAAAAGTTGCTAGAATGCACTATATGACATCATCACCTAATTTGCATAATTGCTCATTTGCATGTAGTTGTAATCGATGCTGTAGGAAAGAGGAATAACATCTTTGGAGAGACAAAAAGTGAAGACAAAAAAAACCAACTAAATATGTGAACTTTATGAAATAACTTCATGACTTTAATGCGTTGCCTAGACTCACATAACACAAATCAATTTTGTCCCATGTTGTTTAACCCCTTAACTGGCAGCAAAAAAAATCACCTGACAAAAACTACATAACGCCTTCTGGTCACTATTGGCTCTGAACAACCCATTTCATAGCCTATTAATCGGCTGCGTCTGGTCCGCGGGCCGAATGAAGTGCATTTATATGGCAGGCTAGACCCGCCCAATTTGACTGACACCTCATTCGGCCAATCATGTTAAGAAATGGGTTTCCCAGAGCCAATAATACTCAGAGGGCGTCACGTAGCTTTGTCAGGTGATTTGGTGCAGCCAGTTACATGATTGGCCGAATGACGTGTCAATAAAAATGGGAGGGTCTAGCCTGCCATATAAAGGGACTACAAACGGCCCGTCACCGGGCCCTTGCCAGTTAAGGGGCTACTGTTAGAATATCAAATTTAATGAAAATACTGTTACGAGGGATGCTATTGCTAGCTCTACATTCAACCATCCTCCTTTATTCTGGGCCATTGTTGCCAGCCTTTCTGTAAGAAAACTTGCTGTCTCAAAAGGCAAGCTCTGGAGTGGTGGGCTTGATGTCAAAGCGAGGTTCGAGGATTTCAGGTTTCCAGCCTTTCTCCCAAACTCTCTGAATGTCACTGGAAAAAGTTGCTAAATTTGTCGCTAGTTGTTTTTTGGAAACAAAAAGTCACTAGGGGGTTCTGAAAAGTTGCTACATCTAGCGAGAAATTTGCAAAGTTGACAACACTGTTGCATTTCTGTCATGGTTGCTGTGGCAGGCCGGAAAGGCAAACCCCAAAATCAGGACTCAAAAAAGGTGCGAAAATGAACATAGCCCCTTAACTGGCCAGGGCCCGGGGACAGGCCGTTTGTAGTCCCTTTTATATGGCAGGCTAGACCCTCCCATTTTTATTGACACCTCATTCGGCCAATCATGTAACTGGCTGCACCAAATCACCTGATAAAGCTACGTGACGCACTCTGATTATCACTGGCTCTAGCAAACCCATTTCTTAACATGATTGGCCGAATGAAGTGTCAATAAAAATGGGAGTGTCTAGCCTGCCATATAAAATGCACTTCATTCTCTGCGGACCAGACGTGGCCAGTTAATAGGCTATGAAATGGGTTTTTCAGAGCCAGTAATAACCAGAAGGCGTTATATAGTTTTTTCAGGTGATTTTTTTGCTGCCAGTTAAGAGTTTAAAGGACTTTATTGAAAATGAGGGCAGTATAAACAAATAAACTGGGCTGGTCTGTGGCCAGAACTAAAACTAGGGGGGAACAAGGAACAGAGACACACACACCTGAACATAGATGACAACATGACAAAGAACAGAAGAAAACTGAGGGCTTGAATACACATCAGGTAATCAGGGCAAGAGGAAACAGCAGGGCACAACAGGTGAAGCAAGTGAAACTAATAACAGGGGAAGCAAACTAAACTCAAAGCACGGGGAACACAAGACTTGTCAAAATAAAACAGGAAGTGACTAAGGAAGGAACATGGCACAGGGAAACAGAGACACAGACATGGGACAGAAACGCAGACTAGTCACAACACTGGGAATAAAACTCAATACGGAAACAAAGAAGGTCAGGGGTAAGACAAAAGGACAAACAGACACCAGAACACAGATGCCGGGGAGACAGGGATGAAGGAACAAGAAAACCACAAATGATAAAGCCAGCACTTAGAACGATGAAAACCAAAACAAACTGGGAAAACACAGGGAAAATAAAATTAAACACAAAACGCTGGGCAGACGGCCCAGGACCATGACACATTTCTATTTCTGACCCAAATCAATCTCAGTCTATGAAGAACTTTTTTTACTAATTTGTCTTTCAGATACTTCCCTTTTCCACCAACAAATCACACAGACCACAAGTGCATGGAAATGTGCATGTATAGGGTAATTTACCCTGAGAAATATTAAGTATTTACATGTAATTACATACACAGTTGTGTGAAAAAATATTAATAATAAAAAGTGGGTCAGGGTCAGGAGTGGATCAGGGTTTTGCTAATTTTTAGAACAGTAATTCCTGAAGAAAATGCAGTGTGAATGCTGTCAGTTGAATGGATTCAACTGAATTGTTGTAATTGCTAGCTCTCTGCTCAGCACCAACATAGAACCAACATCATGTGATTATTTTAACTGGTGTAATTGCTAGCTCGCTGCTCAGCACCAACGTAGAACCAACATCATGTGATTATAACATCAGAATGCAGCTGTATTTGAGCTTTGATTCCTTCAAAGAGATCAGAGATCAGTTTTTTTTTTTTGTCAAACATTCATTGCGTTCTGATGTTATACACCACATGCTCGATTGGTTGTTAAATACAAATATTTAAAATGGTAACTTTTGTCGAGTTCTTATTACACAATAGTTACTCTTGCACCTTTAAATCCTGCACCTGACAAATAAAGTATTAAAAAACTAATACTAAAACTAATGAAACTAAATGAAAACTAAGCATTAAACAAAAAAATAAAAATGATAAAAATGGGCAAAACCACTCTAAAAACTAATTAGAACTAACTGAATTACAAAAAAAAGTTAAAACAAAATAAAGCTAAAAATATTATAGCCCTAGTCTGTTTTGTGTCCTTGTGTGTCTCTTTTTGTGCACGCTTGTCTCTTTTTGTGCACGTGTGTCTGTGTATGTGTGTGCATGTATCACTTTGTGTGTGCCTCTTTTTATGTCTGTGTGTCTCTTTGTCTGTGTGCCTGTGTATTTGTCTGTGTGACTGTATCTGTGTGTCTCTGTGTGTTTCTGTGTGTCCCTGTGAGTTGCATGACTTCATCTGTGTGTGTGTGTGTGTGTGTGTGTGTGTGTGTGTGTGTGTGTGTGTGTGTGTGTGTGTGTGTGTGTGTGTGTGCCACCAATCAGATTAAAGTGTAATCTGTCAACCAGAATGCTCCTATCTATTTAAATCCACCAGCTGAAAACAACTGTCCAAAGCTGTCATGTACACTGCATAACTGCTGAAACACAGTCACTGGCAAATCCTTGTTAAATTTGCCTCAGTGCACCTATCAAACAACTGCTTCTAAATCAAAGACCATAGCTCCTATCAAAATACTTTTGAACTGTGAGCGTCACAAGGACCTGCTCTAAACAACAGGGTGTATTTTTTATTCACACTAGCTAGAAAATGCATTTCTTGATGAAAATGCAGCGTGAATGCTGTCAGCTGAATAGTTTGAGGTGAATTGATGTAATTGCTGAAATATTTTGGAAACCTGCTGAAACTGCCAAAATTCACTGAATGATTTTCCTAAAACGAAGGAGAATGACACTGCAGAACATTTTAGGAGCAATGAATATAATACAATGAAATAATAAAAGCTTCAAAATAAATATATTCATAAAAATAAATAAAGAAGAGAATAACAATACTGTGAATGCTTTACAGCACTGCACTAATAACTAAAGCAACAGAAGTTCCACCAGCATCCCATAAGTGTGTGTTTACAGGAAGTTGTTCATATTAATGTTTGTAGAAGGTGATTCATTAATGAAGTAAATACTATTCATTCATATTATTTATTCAGAACCTGTATGGCTCTTCAAAAAAATTTATATCCATCTGCACTAGTGGAGCAGCTATACAAGGTGTTCTCTTATAATACTATTTAAGGGACACACCCGACAGTTGACAGGTAAACTGCTGTCAAGATCATCAGATCTGACGTGAAATGATATGCCACCTATGCCCCATACAACAAACTTTCTGTTGTGTTTTCAGTAAGCTTTAGGAAAAGATCATGTTTAGATTAAAATACACAACAGATTAACATACAAGGATTTCTCTAAAGAGATATAATGTATACTATAAAAAAGTGACAGTATCTTCATATATTTGTGATACCTTTCACATAAATGTAATCTGAGTGAAAATGGATTTACCTTAAGATGCTCCTGAGAATGCAGTCAAGTTGGATGGGAACATACACATTTGTAGGCTGAACATGGCCAAAAGTTTGATTAGAGGACAGAGGTCATGTTCTCTTTCACTGCTATCTTACCTGAGCTCCTGTCTGTACAATATTTGTCTTTTTCATTTCCATGCTTGCCACCAATGCTGCTCCTTGCTTCAGGAGGATATATTAGATTTTCAGCTCCAGTGCAACCTGGATTACCTAGATCAACAGGTAGGAGGACACATAGGGCAGTGTTTGCCAATACATACTGTGATATATAATTTCTTCAAATCCTTTACTGTGCTTACCTAATTTAATGCCTTTAAAGTCTCCTTTTCTATGGTTTTTCTTTGCTTCTTTTTGTAGGTATGTTTGCCTGTCAGTTAACTTTCTCTTCTAAAGGTTAAAGTATTCCAATCATCCTGTCACACAAGCTTCTTGTCTGGTTTGTAATCTAAGCTTGAGGTACTGTCAGTCAGTAGTTACAAATACGCCACTACCCCAGGTGCGACCAAATAGTATTATTTAAGTCTTTTGCCGATTACAATGCCACCGGCTAGGCTTGACAAAAACATAAGCTTGTTATTGTCAGTCTGTGGTGGACACATATACGCACATTTCACACCAGAATGCCCTGAGCTCTTATTGTGAAGGAGAAGACCGGAAAGTGTCAGGAGTTGGGCGGATGTAGGCGGCCTGAGCCAAAAAGGCTTTACACTTCCATTATTCAGTCAGTCATCTTATGAGTCCTTTTATTGTTGTGAAGTTTACCACCAATAAAGCTGAGACTCTACATACCTGTTCGTGTCTTCTTTTACTGGCTCCTACATTGGTGACCCCGACGAAAGAACATCTCTTCTGATGACAGCTCAACGGCCGCGGCCGCTGTTTCCTCACCGGCTGCCGCCATTTCTCCCGCTATTTTTGCGGCCACGGTCAAGCTCCCGGAGTTCTGGCAGCACAATCCAGAGCCTTGGTTCCAGCATGTGGAGGCCCAGTTTCATCTCCGCGGGATCACCTCAGACGACACCAAGTATTTCCATGTCGTCGCGGCGCTGGAGTCTGCTTCTACCCGCCGGCTGATGGGACTGCTCTGGAACCCGCCGCCTGCTAAAAGTATGGAGCGCTGAAGGAGAACTTGCTTCAAATTTATCAGCTTTCAGACGAAGAGCGGGCTGATCGCCTGTTGTCCCTGAATGGCTTGGGAGATGGTAAACCCTCTGAACTGATGGAGAACATGCCCGGGTGACGCTTCGTTTCTCTTTACACATCTGTTCCTGAGCCAGCTCCCTCCTCCTGTACACACCGCGCTGGCCAGCTCTGCTCTGGTACGGGCCAAGGATTACTGCGGGCTGGCCGAAGAGGCAGACAAGATTTTGCTGGCATCCAGGCATTCCAGAGTGCATGCATTTTTACTGTAGAGGACAGTCTCCGGTCCTCTACAAGGACCGGAGACTGGAGAAGCTGGTGCTGTGGCCACCGTCGCGGAGCGTCGGAGGAAGGAGAGCGTGCTCTGCTTCTATCATCGCCGGTTTGGAGTGAAGGCGAAGCGCTGCATCCCGCCGTGTACCTTCCAGCACCAGGGAAACGAGAGGGCCAGCGCTCACTAGCAGCTGTGTGCGCTGGCAGCTCGGACAAGCTGCTCTTCATCGAGGACACTGCTTCAGGACGCCTTCTGCTTGTGGATTCGGGTGCTCAGCGTAGCATCATGCCGGCTTCAGCTGCGGACGCCTTGGAACAATGTCACGGACCCCTGATGGACGGGGTGAACGGTACCCCCATTCGCACATATGGAACGAGGTTGGTGACTGTGTGTTTCAAGGGACGTCAGTTTGACTGGGACTTTGTGATAGCGTCTGTGTCAGTACCTATACTGGGCGCTGATTTCTTGTGTGCTTTCAGGTTGTTGGTTGATGTAGCTAATAGGTGCTTGATAGATGCTGTGTCTTCTGATACCTACCCCTGTACACTTGGTAGTCCTTGCCCTCTGCCCCTCGCTAACATGCTTGCCACAGGTGATGAGTACCAGCTTTTGCTTGCTGAGTTTCCCGCCCTCACGGTTCCCACCTTCTCTGCAGCCGTAGCCAAACATGGTGTGGAGCATTACATTACCACTGTTGGTCCACCGGTTTTTGCGCGTCCACGCCGTCTCAATGCCGCTAAGTTAGTGATAACCAGGGAGGAGTTTACGAACATGGAGCGCCTTGGTATTGTGCGCCGCTCCAACAGCCCGTGGGCATCTCCGTTGCACATGGTCCCTAAAGCTGACGGTGGGTGGCGCCCTTGTGGAGATTTTTGGCGCCTTAATCCAGCGGGGAAGGGGGGGGGGGGGGGGGGGGGGGGGGGGGGTGCAGCCGGAGAGGGTCAGGGCATTGTGGAGCCAGAGAGGGCTGAGGGGAAGAGTATCCATCACACAATGTCCCAGAGAGGTGTGATTACCAGTCTCAAGGCCGGCTAGGGAGCTGAATTCCTGATAATGCAGATGTTGTTTTGGAACGGGCAGCTTGTTATTTTCAGTAAAAAATCCAATAATCCAAATTAATTTAGTTACCTTCGTCACCGTGCAGGAACTGAACTTTATCTCCAGATCTAATCACTTTTCGCCTGCGAGCATGTTCTCAACTGGACTACGCATCCAGCTTGCGGCTCAGGTCCAACAGGCTTCGAGTCTGAGTCTGAGTCTGTACGGCTCTGCACAGCCCATCCATCTGTTTGTGCAGCCTCGGCAAATGTCGAACTGCTGCCCAGGTTTTTCTTATTATTAACTTATACAAACTGTTTTCTGCACTTCAGGTAACTTCTAACCCACTCATGTGCTACTCCTCTGATTCCATATTTGTACAATTTAGCCAATAATGTTGTATGCATATCAAAGGCTTTTTGAAGCTCTACAAATATACTTAGTAAATATTGCTTTTATCTGTTACTGTTTAAATTTCTTCTACCAATTCAATTATTGCAGTTGTAGTTGAGTGATTGGAATGAAACCCAACAATTTCTCTAGAATCTTTGAAAACTGTGGAAGCAGTGATATTGATCTATAGTTACAGTTTCTTTCTCTATGCATCCCTATTCTCTCACAGACTCTTGTTCTATTTCCCCATTATATTCGCTTGAGCTCCACTTGGTCCCCTGACCCAAAGGCCCTCCTTTTAGCATTGATGAGACCTTCCAGGTTGCTAGTTACCCAGGGCTTGTTGATAGGGTTCAGTGTCAGGGCCGTAGACCCACTCCTTAACAGAGATATGTCCTGGGTTGTTCCACCTTGTGTTAACAAACACAGCTACTCCCCAACATTTTTCCTTATCGCTCATGCTGTTTCTTTGTAATCCATGAATAGAGACAGTTTAGTCCGATATCTGCTCGTGTAGCCATGTTTCTGTGGAACACATGATACTGCACTCTCTGTACTCCCTTTGCATGCTAGAAAAGTGTTTCTAGTTTGTGCATTTTGTTTGTAAGACATTGAACATTGCCAGTAATCACTGCAGTGATGTAGGGTTTAGACTTCCTTATTTTTAGTCTTTGTTTGAAACCCGCCTTGCCATCTTTTCCTCCTCCTGCTCGAGTATTAAAATCTTCTCTCCAGCTCAGATGGTAGTTTGCCTTAGGGCAAGCAGTTGGTTGTGTGTGTAAAACAATGCCGGCAGTGGTGTTACAGGCATCCCTTATAGTTGGACAAAAAGTCAAACTAGAATAAAAAGGAATAGTTTGTCCAATACACTTCTCCATCGTGCTATTGTTAGAAGTATTAAGGTATTATCACAGAAAAAAAGAACACAAAAAACTTATAACACACAATAAAAAAGTTTCGAACACACTACGCAGGAGCTACTATGACAGGCAGCCACTAGCACAGCACCATGGTAACCTTTGTTACCGTCAAAAACTTAACTGAAGGCCTCCAGGTTTAAAAATTACAGCCATTTTTTTAACATAATCCCACATTTTGGGGCTCACAATTAGACAGACATCATTTTAAGTATAAGGATTGTTACAGTCAATGATTGCCTGAAGTCATGAACCCATGGACATCACTAAATGGAATTTCCTCCTTTGAGAGGCCTTTACTGTAGCCACTATCATTTACTGCTTGTTTGAGGTTCTCTCCGCCTACAGTTTGTCTTTAGTAATGTAAACGCATGCTCTACTGGCTTGAAATCAGGTGACTGACTTGGCCATTGATGAATCTCCAATGTTTTTTTGTTTTTTTTTGCAGCATTTGGCTGAATTTAAGCAGAAACCATAATCTTCTACCATTCAGAATACATCCTGGTACTTCTTTGAGCAGTGACATCGTCACCCTGCTTTCATTGGCAGCCATATACGCCCATGCCATAACATTACCTTTGCCATTTTTGACAGATGATCTGGTATGCTTTTTTTTATGAGCTGTTCCTTTTCTTCTGCATATTTTTCTCTTCCCATCATTGTGGTAGAAGTTATTCTTGGTTTTATCTGTAGTTTACACCTTGTTGAAAACCCTTTTTTATTTTTATTCATGAAGGTGTCTTTTGGTTGTAGACTTTGACAATGATGTGCCTACCTCTTCAAGAGTGTTTTTGACTTTGCTAGATTTTATGAAGGTTTTGTTTTTTTTTTTTCAGTCAAGGTCCCAGTGCATTCCTTCTTTATAAGAATGTTTCAGAATGATGATTTGTCCACTCCAGAAAAATTTCTCTCTGATAGGTTTATTTTATTTTTTTCAGCCTATTAATGATTTACTTCACTTCTGGCATCTCTTTTAGTCATAACAGGACATTGAGCATTCCAGTGAAAAGATATCAGATTTCAAGTTCTAGACCTTGGATCAACTTCAGGTCTTTTATCTGTTTGATTGGTCAGGAAATAATGAGGGAACAGGCCTCACCTGGCCATAAAATGTTTTTTTAGTAAATTGTACACCTTTGAGCCACTAAAAATGGGAGAATTTTATTTAAAAGGATGTAATTCCTAAGTGGTTATGCCAAACCTGAAGCCTGTTAAATTAAAGTTAAATGTCTGCACTTCAATCACATCTTGATTGTTGGTACTATAAAAATTGTGCTATTGTATGACTACTTATAGACTTGACTGTACGTCCTGTTAATATTGTTATGGTTTCTGTTAAAAACCAGACCATTCAAGAATAAATAATAGAATCAGTGGGAAACTCAAAGGACAAGAAGGACCTAAAAAAGATACTTTATTGTCCAGCTGCTAAATGTTACACATGAAAACACGTCTTCATAACGTCATGATCTGCTCAAATGTTGCATAGTTTTGTTCTGATAATTTGTAATGAAATGTCAGAAATGATCAGTAGTAGAAAGAAACTTTATTAAATATCTCTGGAGTTTTGGGAGCCTTAAAGCTGTACACCAAAGCTTAATTATTTTTCTCTTACTATGATATTATAGTTCCTGTATCTAAACTATGGCTCCTTAATCTAAGGATTACATTACATTTATTAGATAAGCGATATAAGATATGCTTTAAGTTGGTCAACCACATGTATCACTTACATGTCCACAAATGTTCACAATCTGTAATCTGTCCTGTCTTGAGACCTATAAATGATGTGTGAGAATGTAGGAGGGAAATTTACATTTGTCTACATATTGACTTATTAATATTTGTTTACTTGAATCATTACATTTATGAGGAATTCTATTTTGAATCTATGTTTAATAAATAATTGCCGTTAAAATTAAAATGTACAAAAATATCCAGAGGACCTAGAAAGCTAATTCAACATAGCGTTCCCTTAGAATTATAAGGTTCTATCTACATTGTGACCAGTTTTGAGATATTAAGCTTTAAAGATTTTGCACTCTGTATAGCAAAAATTACACATGGTCTTGTTCACACATGATTATGAAACTCACCCTATATGTATTCTAAATCAGTAATATCAAATCCTGTTAAAAGTGGAAATGGTTTTTTTGAATAAGTAAAATGCAGATAGAACCTTATAATTCTAAAAACTTGTTTTTTGTTTGGAATTATAAGGTTCTATTTGCAAAATGTGGCAACTACTACTGATTTTCAAGAAATAAAAAATAGCTAACTTATAGTAAGTTTTAAACCATAAAATTATAGATATAATAGCAGGGTAGGAGTAGTAAAAGGTAGTAAATTAAATAAGCTCAAATTAAGGCTATTAAAAGGTAGTAAAAGATAACAAACAGAATTTGACTTGGTAGTACATTTTTCATCACCCCTTCAATATATTTTGACTTTTCCATTGATGCAGACTTTTTGTTTTAAGTTCGCTTAACTATAAAATCTGTATAAAAATATAATGACTCAGCAGGACCTGAGACAGACTCGATTGGTTCTGCTGTCTGATCTGCTGTGCGCATGTGCGGTATTGCAACCACCGTTGAGACTAGCGAGTCATTTTGTGCCTTGTCAAGTTTTCACAACTTTGGTACGATGATCCGGCATTCAAAGACTGGCTTAACCCTCTGGAGTCCACAGACGCGCTACCAAAATGACATCGCCGATTTGAGATGACATAGCATCGGGACGCTGCTGCCATGAATCGAAAGTCCAGAATTCTAAGAAAAGTATCCTCATGAATTGGAAGTCAAAAAAATAAACTATGTATTACTCAATACAGAAATTTATTAGTAGATCATGTTAGTTTAGAGAGAATGTCTGCTTCATCTAAAGACCAACTGGAGGAATTTGACTCTCTTTGGTTCCCACTGATCAGCTCCATTACTTAGTGGGGGTGGTTGGCTGTGGGTTCTGCTCCTGATGTGCTTTGTAGGCGGTCGGGTGAGGACTCTGGGGGCCTGTGTAGCTGGTAGCCTCCTGAGACTGGAGTCCTGGGGCGACCTTCTGGTGATGTCTGTGTGCCTGTTCTAGTTGATCGTGGTGGGGGCTTGGATGGTGCTGCCTTACGGTCCTGGGGTGTGGGCCGGGGTGCTTGGGGTGGTGGGTGCCGGCTCTCGGTCGGTTGGCTGGTCTTCCCTGTGTGGCTCGGGGGCTGGGGTCTGGGGTCTGGGGCCCGGGCCCTGTGGCCGTGCCGGCTCCCGGTGGGTCCCCCCTGGCGCTGGGGAGGGTCTCTGCTGTCCCGGGCGCGCCACCAGGTGGGGTGGGTTGACCTGACCTGCGTCGGGATGTCCGGTCTGCGCTTTTGGGGCCCTGGGGTGCCTGCATTGTGGGGGTGGGGGGGTGGGGGCGCGGTGGGGTGGTTGGTGGAGACAGGGCACCGTATTTCCAACTCGTAGTATGTCCTGTCGCTTGTTTGTGTCTATTGTTGAGTGAATGGGCGTCTAGTGTGAGTGGGCTACCCTCTGCAATGGGGGCGGTGGCGCCAGTCTCAGGTGCTGCCCCGGGCTCACACACACAGACACGCACACACACACAGACACACGTAGGGTGTAGGGTGGAGAGGCTACGTGCAGAGCCGCGCGGCCACTTGCCTCTCCTTTTTAATTGCACTATAGTCATTATAATTCACAACACATACACACCAGTGGCGGATGCTGGTCTTTCAAGGAGGGGAAGCTCAATTTCGGCCTACATCATAAAATGTGTCAGTTTATTTGTACAGCAGCACCCGCTGGACAGAAACTGCGATAGAAGTCAGAAAGAGTGATAGAAGTCAGTCTCCAAACACAAGCAGCTACAAGAAAACCCCACCAGAAATAGAAGCTCGATTTGTTGCTAGTCGTTTTTAACAAAGAAAATGCCACTAAGAGGATTAGGAAAGTCTCCGATTCAACTCAGAACAGAATGAAAATTTAAAAATGCTCCCACGGATGTTTACACCAAAAGATCGCTGATTTGCTCATTTCTCTGTCAATCAAAAAGGGATTCAGCCTCAGACAGATCATCCAATCATCATGCAGAAGCTGAGCGTCCGGGCCAGCCGAGGCCAGCCCACTGCCCCATAAACCCCCAGAGACGCTGAGCGTCCGATGGACGGGACAAAGCCCAGCATTTATCCAATGACTCGTCTCGTTTCGCTGCACTCTTTGCTTTGCTATTGAACTCTGTAGACGCTCAGCGTCCACACTGTTTAAAGCACAGTGAAGCTGCGGGAATGAGTGAGAGGAAAGCCGCGTCGTTACCAGTGATAAGAAGCTGATTCTGAACAAAAGTTGAGCGCGTTGTAGCGCATATTTAGTCAATGACATGTACACACAACAGTATATATTTGATCACTTATTTTTTGACATTTTAGGGGAAGCTGAGCTTCCCTTGCAGTCTTAGAGCAATCGCCTCTGCTTGAAGTCAGCTACATCAACATTATCAATTACCTTGTTTTTTCCAAAGGTGTTGATGGCGAGGAATCACGTAATTATAAGAGCACCAGATTACCTTCAAAGCAATAAAATCAATAAAGTAATGCTGAACAAACAAGGCAACACTGTTTTCCTTAAAGCAGCTGTAAAGCCGAGCCAGAGCATCAGCCAAGCTAAGCACTAAGCATGGGTCATGCTAAGGGAAAGTGGAGTGGCGGAGACAGTTGGCAGTTTCTGTATCGCCTGATTAGGAAATCATGTAGTGATGCTGCAGCTATTCTGTGGAAGGTATATCACTTATCTGGATATCAGAATGTTCAAGTCACTGCAACAGAAACACTGGACTGACCGAAGGCTGTGATCGAGGAGACACGCAGCTGTCATCTTGCTAACTGCTACGTGTTTACATGTGGAAGCCACGCATTGTTAAAGCTTTGTGTAGGCTGTATGCTGTAGTGTCACGCTATAAATAAAATAATATAAAAAAATAAGAGGCTGTACATTAAAGAAACTTAAAACATAAGGAAAAATAGGATGTGCAACTGGGTAGTATAATTTTGGGGGAAAAGAACAAATTTACAGAATAAGATAATTTGAAAAAAATGTACAAACTGATTTAGTGACAACCGACAACAGCGCAAGTTGAACCCGAGTTCATGTTCCAACTAATAAAGCCGCCCGTTACAGCACAAAGTAACCGAATTTTGTCATTAACTCTGGCTCTGACTTTGAGTAACCGAAGTATAAAACTGTACAGCTGAAGTAGCAGTCTGTCATAGCAGCCCACGTACCCTCTTAGAGAAACCTGTGGATAATAACTTGACATTCCTTGGAATAAAGAACAGAATATAGACTGCAATTTTGTTTTCTCAGTGGAACAGCATATTGTGTAAAATTGATACTGACCATTTAATAATCAGTCCAATCATTTTTCACAGGTGCCTCCTTTCCATGATGTATACAGCAGAGAGCTGCATCCTACACTGAAACTCAATGAGATCGAAACCAGTGTAAGAGACTTTACATTACATTCACATGCAGATGATTTGCTTTTTATGTTTTAATACAGTGCATGGTGAAAAGTATGTGAACACTCTTTTTTTAACATTTTACTCTGCAGTCTAAGCATCTAATCTCAGACTTACATACTTACAATATATTTTCCTAAATTTGTGCACAAGGATGTGCAATACCAGTAAAATAACAAAAACAAAAATTGTAAATGTTTTAAAAAATTTGTAAAATTGGGGCTAGGTATTAAACATTATTAAAGCTTTGAGGCTTCATAGAACCCCAGTGGCATCGATAATTGTTGAATGCCAGTTTGGACTCATTGTTAACATAAAGAAATTCAAATGTATCTGATAAATATGACTCAAACAAGTGTAGTTGGTTCAATCCCAATTACATTTCTTCCAGTCTCTCTAATAAAATATAAAGGCTAAGGAGAATTGTGTAGCTACCTGATAATAGCTAGGGGTTGGTTTCAACAAAAGCAAACATTTTAACTTTTTTTGCAGCTTATTACCTCATCTGTTCCTGGTAGAGGCTCTGTCACCATGCGAGAGGCTGTATCTACCTTTTATCCCTCAGCCAAAAAAGGCTGATGAGGTATTGTTGTCACTCTGCCGGGTGGACGGACAGGCAGCAAACTTTCAGCTTTGTTAACACGATAACTTGAAAACAATGTGACTCGGCTGTTTTATTCAAAATGAAATAAATAAATGCTGCTATTGATAAATTATTAATAAATATCCCCATGAAATAAAATATTTTTAAAATATATTTTTATCTTATTTTAATTTGTCTAATTTATTAATTTAATCTATCTATCTATCTATCTATCTATCTATCTATCTATCTATCTATCTATCTATCTATCTATCTATCTATCTATCTATCTATCTAATATATATATATATATATATATATATATATATATATATATATATATATATATATATATATATATATATTCATTTATTTATTTTATTTTGTGACACTTTTATTCTGTAAAGCTATTTTACGTATTTCACTGACTTTTATTTTTTAGCCCCGTTTTTCATTTGAAACTCTTTTTATTTCATGTTCTTATATTCAAATGAGGGGGCGGAGTTTTATCTGTGGGACGGCACTGGTCAGGAGTGGCGGACTTGGACCAGAGCGGAGGATAGCGGCCAAAAAGTTTGAAAAATGACTGTTTCTGTGACATAAAATAAACTTTTAAGATGTTTTCAGGTGAGGATGTAAATGTGTAAACCTCAAATATCAGCTCGTTTTATCAAGATATCACTCAATTGCAAAAAGTGCTCCGCTGTTTTCGGAGCTGTCCATTGCCGCTGCTCTACCAGCAGTTCGCCTCGCCAGCTGTCTGCTGACCGGGCTATCGAGGCTCGCTTTAGCTGGAGAGAACGTCTGACTACTGGCACATCCTTTTCCAACCTCCGCTGGCTTTCGCTGCCGAGTGGAAGTTAAGCACAGATATAACTCACTCAGATGATCTCTAACGGCTGATGTTAGGTTTATTTCATTGTTTCATTTGTTCCTCACAAATCGGTTTGCCTGAAATTAAAGTTAAGCATCATAACTGGATAGATTTATTCAACATTAATGTCTCACTTAATATAGTTGGAAATTAATCATTAGCTCAGCTGTATTCCTTGATGCTGAAATGTGTTATGCTTGTTTTAATAGCTTATTTTGAATTAAAGATTTAAAATTAAACCACAATAAGGAGCAAAATTTCGTTCTCCGTTTAACCAGCTGCTTTTCCACAGCTGTACTTCGCACTGTTGCAGTTGCTAGGAGACATGAGCTACGCTGAGGTGAGGGCAGGTGACGCTGATATGGAGGCTAGACCATCCAGTTTCACAGCCGCTCACCTCCAGCCTTTGCGGTCTTCGTGTGCTGCCGCACTACCATTCTGTCAAGATGGTTAGCAGCTTCTGTCAATAAGTCTGAGATGTTTCTGTTTTCAGAGATTGTAAATCAGTTGAATGAATTTAGAAAGATCAGACACATTCTGCAAAAGGCCACCAAATGATTGGCATCCACTCTTTTCTTCTTCTCCTGTTCGATATTTTGCAAGCTAGTTCCTGTTTTACTCCTCTGGGTCGCTGATGTCTGACCAGCGCTGCCCCACAGATAAAACTCCGCCCCCTCATTTGAATATAAGAAATAAAAAGAACTTCAAATGAAAAACAGGGTTAAAAAATAAAAGTCAGTGAAATACGTAAAATAGCTTTACAAAATAAAAAGGTCACAAAATAAAACTCCATTATGAAATAAATAAATAAATTGATAAATAAATAAACAAAAATAAATAAATAAATCTTGAAATAAATTAAAATACAATAATAAATAACAAAAATATAATGAAAATTTATTTTAAAAATATTTTGTTTTATTTCATGGGGATATTTATTTATTTCATGGAATATTTATTAATAATTTATCAATAGCATTATTTATTTATTTATTAATTAATTTATTTATTTCATTTTGAATGAAACGGCTATCCATAGACTCAGAATGTTCAAATTTAAATCATACATGCATTTAATAAAAATCTCAGATGAGTTAAAATCAAGATCAAGGTCACTACTCACGTTTTCTGAAAGTCCTGTGTACATGATAACTAGAGAACGATGGCACCTAGGATGTCAAAATTCATACCATAGGTGCTTCAAAATCTTGGATGAGTTCAAATCTTGGTGACCATGATCTCAAGATCAGAGGTCAAGTTTTCTGAAAAATCTTGTGAGGGGTAATAGTCTCCAAATACATCAGCTTCCTAAATGGATAGCAAATTGCCAGGTATTATCATAAACCAGTTTCAAATGGAAGTGCAGCATGGGCTCTGCTGTGGGTCCAGAACATTGTTTCTGACACAGATTTGTTACTTCTAGTCTTAATGTTACTGTCCAACACCACTGATAGCATTCAGCCCATCCAAAAATGTTTTTTTTATTATTATTATTTTGGGTTTTTTATGGCTTTATTTGATGGTAGACGGTGGAGGGAGACAGGAAGGTGGGAGGAAAGAGACGGGGGATAAATGGTAAATGGCGACGGGTTGGGACACAAACCTGTGCTGTCCGCACCACCATGCAGCATATGTGGCCCCCTACTCAACCACTGAGCCACACCTATGCCCCCCTAATGTTTTTGATAATCAGTCACACACTCTCTTTTTACCCCATTCTGCTTTGATTATCAGAGCTGCTACTACTGATAACCTGGCAGTTAGGGGAGTAGCTTGTCCATATTGGTGTTGGCACAAGGTGTACTCTTCTTCAGCAGTCTGAAGTGACAATGAGAGATTTTCATCCCTTTCATCACCTCAACAGTTGAGAGAAAACTGTTTTTTATCTGAGGCCCTATCAGGCTACTCCAGATAGTCTCTGGAGTATGAAAAAGGTGACTGGACCTCTTTAAGTTTCTCAGAGACGTTTCAACTCTCATCCGAAAAGCTTCTTTGGTTCTAAAACCAATTGGTGGCGAGTCCCTGATATTTATACTGCAGTGGGGGTTACTTGGGATTCTCGAGAAATTCAGGATGCTCAGCCATCTCCTACAGTGACTGGGGCTTCTTCTGTACATGGCAACTCAGGATATCCAGAAAACTTTATAAGACTCAGGACACTGAGGATGCTTTGGATTCTAAGTTGAGGATGCAGGTGACTGTGGTTGCACAGGATGTTCCAAATGCCCAGATGGGGCTGCGCTGGGCTTGCAGCCAACTCCATTGACAGCTGGGGCTACGCAGGGCTTGGAGCCAACTCCACTGGTACCAAGCAGAGGCTGAGACCTGGCTAGCCTCACCCTAGGAGCAAGAACAGGTGTGGGGGTTAGCTGAATCTTAGCCTCCCCCACCCAAGGAACAGGTATGGCTGCAAGCGCAGGAACAAAAGAGTCCCCAAGAAAAAAAAAGTCTCAGGGGAAGTATACACAGTTGCGTCATAGATGACGCTGGCTTGTGAAAAAAACAAACACATAAAGGATAAAAGAAAGTTGGGTGGCAAATTCTTCCAGTTGCCGTGAAGCTGTGCTCTCCATCCATCATCCACTGCTCCCACACGTTACACAAGTCTGCCTTAACGCTCCGGTTCACGGAGATGTCAAGTGTCTGAGTATTTTGGTTAATGTGTTAATAATTTCACTCCGGCGTATAAGTTGCACCCCTGGCCAAACTATGAAAAAAAGTGCGACTTATAATCCGGAAAATAAGGTAGATATTTTGAATGAGAAGCTACTCCATTTAGCTGCAGACATGGATAATGAGGCTGACCCATTAGTTCTCCAGATTTTGGAGGAGGTGGCGTGTCGCTTGCACAAGTCTGTGTACCACACAGAACTGTTGGGAGACCTGGATAATTGCTGCCTGCTGATGCCTTGGAATTGATTTTGCTTGCGGGTGTGTCAGTTACGGATATTGCCAAACTTTTTGGGGTCAGCGAAAGAACAGTTTACCGGCGGATGGCAGACTATGATATTAGGTAAGTACGTGTGGTGTTTCTTTTGCTACTTTGAACTCAGTAGTATTTTCTATTTTCATTATACTTCAAAATTGTAACAGAACATCTGTTATGTGTTCAAATATACACATAGTGACTTACTAAGTATGGTAAGCCTTTAACCCATACTAGTATAGTTAAGTTTTGAATTATGAGCTATGTTCTTAATATTAAAATTTATTAAAATGAATTTTGTATAAGGGTGTAGACAGCGTCAGCAGAATAATTATGAATGTGTGTTAATATCCACCATTATACGGCACTACCACATAGCTTTTAAGGTACTAATTCTCTTAAAATGTGTAATACATTAGTGTCCGAAATCTGGTCTGGACAATTTTCCATCATTGTGGTGAACCTCACTTTCGGCAAATAGTGTGACTGTATTTTGGAGCTGTCAAAGTATTTTGCATTTAAATTAACTGTATGTTTAATGACGTAACCTGAATAATAAAAATGTGTTTGCTAAAGAAACATCATCAATTGTTTTCTACTGACCAGACATTGTGTGTTATTTATTTTTTAGAGTATCCGATTTATTCAGCAACATCGGAAATGATGACCTGTATACGAGACATTTTAAGTTATCATCCCAATACAGAATACAAGATGATGTTGGGCTACTTGAATGCTCAAGGTATTCAGATCCAAAGTAAGTCTAACAGATGTTCTTATGATGGTGCTGATAAGCACTTATTGCAGTTTTAGACATCATGTACTGTATGACAAATAGCTGATTCTTTATCACGTCAATGCAAAGTAAAAAGGACACACACACAAAAAAAACATGATTGAAAGGAAAATAACATTTTCAAATTTTTAGCAATCACACGGTAATAATCTAATGCCCTATTAACTGTCCTGAAGACACCAGTGTCCTCATGGACCCACTGACTTGCATGTATGTGTTATCGGATAACAGTTAATGGGTTAAATTTTCTTTTTTGATTCTATTCATTACCTCCAAATCAAACATGTTTTAATTATGGTCTAATTCATTTTTCAAGGAAGACGAGTGAAAGAAGCAACCATCTGGACCAACAGGGAATTCTGATGCGCACATTACAGCTTCGAACCAGTGGCGGCGCCGGGGAGGGGGGGTGGGGGGGTGGGGGGCTATAGCTCCCTCTGGAAAAGTCATAGTCCCAAGAAAATAGCTTGTGTTGAGAACTGAAAGAACAAATGATCCTTCATAGCACCCTCAGTAAAATGCTTAGCCCCCCCTTAGCACCTGCAGAAAAATATTTCTGGAGCCGCCACTGCTTCGAACTGTTCAGCATGGAACAAGCACCCTCAAATCCAGGCCTCAAGATCCGGTGTTCTGCAGGTTTTAGATGTGTCCCTGATCAACACACCTGAATCAAATGGCTGAATTACCTCCTCAGTATACAGTCAAGTTCTCCAGAGTCCTGCTAATGACTTCTATATTTGACGCAGGTGTGTTGAAGCAGAGACACATCTAAAACCTGCAGGACACCGGACCTAGGATCCCTGGTGTAGAAGATACTCTGTTCCAGCTCCAAACAGTTGGTGGCACATAGATGGAAACCATAAACTTATAAGGTCAGACTTACTTGTTTGATCAAACAAGAAAAATACTTAAGTTACTTCCTGGACAAAAAGAATTATCTTCTGTATTAAAATAAATAGTCTAGAGAAATTCTGGAGTGATTGATTAGTGTCAGTGGGGTAACAAGTTAAATCATCATAAATCAAGCATGAAAAATTTTCCCCTATCCTTTAGCGACCATCTCACATAAAACTGTTTTGGTCAAGAAAATGAAGTCACTCTGTTTCTGAAAGGTCAAACCTATTGTTTGTATGAAGCATTTAAAATAATTAATAAAAATACATTGTATTCATGTTTGTTCATAAAAATGGATTCATAAAAAGGCTTTGAGTGGTCATGGTCAGAGATTAATGTAATGCTTTAAACAAAAGATAGAAGCAAATTGACATTACAATTACATGCAGTCTTATAAAGTATTAGTCATAGCCTTTCCATTTTTATAGAACAGAAAATCAGGAACTCTAGTGATTATGACTAGACAAATTAGTTGCCCTAAGAAACAGACTTAACAAGGAGACCAACAAACTCAATGAGATTAAACATTTGTTTTCTCTAGAGAAAAATGGACTCTTTAGGAAACAAACCTGTGGTTTGGCATGTCCATATTTACCCTGATAATAAGTGATGGACACCGCAGAATAAGAGCACAGAAGTTATGATTTGCATTTGCTTTGGATGCCAGGCCTAAATTCAGCAAACATAAGTGTTATAAATTATGTAATTTATATCATACTTTCCAAAATGTTGTGTAGGTTGACCTCCAATATGGTATTAACTGGGAGAGTCCATATGGTCACCGTCATGTTGGGGTGACAGTGCCAGACACTGCACAAAAAGAGGGATTTTTGACCCCGTATACTGACGCAGGTGCTGCTAGTACACAACAGCTTTCAACAGCTTACGGGGCAGCACATTTGCGTTTGCCTGAGTTGGATATGGTCGTTTACGTACCACCAGTAGCAGCGGGGGGTAAAGGTGTTAACGACTCTACTTTAGTGACCAGCACTGCAAGCCAAAGCTGCTACTGGTGGAACGTAAACGACCATATCCGACTCAGGCAAACGCAAATGTGCTGCCCCATAAGCTGTCAAAAGCTGTTGTGTACTAGCAGCACCTGCGTCAGTATACGGGGTCAAAAATCCCTCTTTTCGTTCAGTGAACGTTCATGGGATGTTGTCTGAATGTTCAATGCTAGCTGGGAAGCCACTGCACAGAAGAGGATGATGTTGTGACAGATTTTTTGTTACAGTGAATTAGACTGAAAATTGAGTATGCTTTTCAATGAAAATAATGCTTGTGTTGTCACCAAAATCAAGTTACAGCCTTTGTTTATCTCCCTCAGTCCACTAAAGTTCAGGGTTCAGAAAAAAACTCCATGACAAAGGCTCACAAGACAGAAGCTCACCTTATTGGAAAAAGGGACAAAAGCTGAAAACTTCCAAAAGTATATTTCCAACTAGATAATACTAATTTATAAATTGGAATTATTTCTTGTGAATTTAGTCTTGTTTGAATGTTTCGCTGTATAATAAGTTATGTGTAGTCACATTGTAATGGAAAAAGGCCCAAACTTGCGGCCCGTGGGCCGCTTCCGGCCCTGCCCTCTTCTGGTCTGTGAATTAACGGCAAAAATAACATACAATTTGGCCCTTTGAGTTGCTTTTTTGACATTTTGCCTGACCCTCTTAATTGGAGGGGAAAGCAAAATGTCAAAAAAAAGTAACTTAAAGGGCCAAATTGTATGTTATTTTTGACATCAATTTGTGGACCGGAAGTAGGGGGCAGGGCCGGAAGCGGCCCGTGGCCCGAGTTTGGGCATTCCTGGCTTAAAAGATGATAATGTAAATTTAATTATATATATCTCAAAATAAAAATATGTTGGTTACAACTGTTGGGAGGGGTAGACCACTGGTGAGTACTTGATTTGTATTTGTATGACTCACAGAAACCTTCTTTACATTTGAAAGCCTGCCCTAGACCTGAGGAGAGGGGGGAGCTGGGGGAGCACTGACACAGAAAGTCCACAGCAGTTTCCTACAGTTTTCTGTTCTGACCAAAGCCTCCTGCTGAGAGCCCTAAATCTCAAGGTGTGCGACAATATTACATGCCAGTAACTGTCGAAAAACCCACTTTTCATGCAGTGAGAGGTTGAGCTTCCATGGCCTTTGACTCAGGTGGAATTTGAAACACTACAAGATCCAGCTGGCTTGTTTTCTAATGTGATAAATGTTTATCATCAGACAACTGATGTACTGACCGTAATATTTGGAAATATTTAGGTTACAGCTACCAACGATATTTGCTTGACAGAGAGTAGGTGCAAGTTTGTTTTTTTGAAACGTATACACATGCCTTTTTTTGTGAGGGTAGTTGCTTCTCATCAACATGTGTCTGTGCCTCTTTTGGCATAACAGTTGTGACATTTAGATCTTTGTAATAGAAATGACAGTTTTTCTGTTCAAATTGTCTTTTTTATTCAAACAGCAGACCAATACACAGTGGTATACATGTTGTTATATTTGATATTTGCCATGAACATACAATATATTTAGTCAGACATCTTGTATCTAAACATGTGAACATTGACCTGTTTTGCACAGATATGTATGTATGTAATAAAATCACTGTTATGAAACCATTTCAGTTTTCATTAATAATTCATTGATAATATCAGATTTAACAGTTTGTAATTAAGCGATGTCTATACTTTGTTGGTCTAATCTCCTATTTTTTTAACAATTGTTTTCAGGAACATAGTTGGTGAGTCTGTTATTTGGGAAACCAGATAACAGCTAATACATGAGTACACATCAACAAAAAATGTCCTACAATAATATGGAACTGTTTTTATAGTTGATCAGAACAACAACAATGCTGAGTACTGTCAAAGTCTAATACATAATTAACAAGTGGATTATTCTTACTTTTAGGTTTTAAATTGATCCAGAATATCCATTTCTCTCAAGAGACTGAACCATAAGAACAATTTCAAAACATTTAAAAGTAGTAATTCAGATAACCAACAACATTCATTGTTTAAATGGCCCATCTTAAATCTGACCAAAACCACAGTAGGCTGAAGAAATGCTTGCAATAAGGTCTTGGTGGAAGTCTTCATAGTTTTTGTGGTTTATGGATAGCTTCAAAGTCAGGTAGCAAGTGGCCGACTGTTGGAGACTGCAGTCAATAACTTTGACCTCGAGATTGGAGCATACCACACCCCAGCCAGTTAGTAAACTCTTGTCTGATGTTCCTTTTATGACACAAATAAATATATTATGTTAAGAGGGACTCTGATCAATACATTAGCAAGATTAATTTACATGTTCATAATTCAGTTTCCAAAAGCATATATGAAGTGTATTGAAAAATGTATAATTTTTGCGTACCATTTTCTATGAGTCTTCTGAGGAAGCTTATGATCAGACAGTGATCCTCCAACGAGAGTATGTCCTCATCTATATCTTCATCTTTAGGCCAGTTTATGTTATCGATTACCATCTACAAAGAAATTTGCAATGCAAATTAATTGGAATGTAGGTAACTGAAGAAAATTAAAAACTGTGTTAAAGTAGAACTTTTGATGTGTACAGATGTTTGTCTTTCAGTCCAAAAGTGAAAAACAAATATAGGAAATACAAGAGTAAATGTTGGCATGCACTGGGATGTACTGGTGAGCCATCTCAAGTGTAAACCACCTCTTGTCCTCAACCACTGGATGTATGCACTATCTCCACCCACTAACCTTAATGGATATGCGGACATACAAGATGGATGGATATTTGCATGCAGTGTTGAATTCTAATCTTTGCAAAGTAAACTTACCTCTGGGGTTATCTCTGCCTCACTGGCTCTTGGAAAAAGTACTGGCACAGCATCAGGCCTGGAACTAAAAAATTCCTACACACCTGTGTCTTTCAGCCCTCTTCAGATTTGTTTTACCTGTTGTGCTCTTCTTTCTAAAACCCTACACATGAAAAAAATTAATTAATTAATTTTTGAAAAAATAAAAGGCAAACAAATCTTATACATTTGTTGGGACAAAGACAATGACATTGGGAAATCGAGTAGTTTTTCATTCCAGTTGCAGCACTTTTTACAATTACAAAGCTCAGTATGGTCCTGCGGTCATGTTCAAGAGATAAGTTCAGCATGTTCTCAAGCTCTGGGGTGCGTGTTTCATATGAGGTCCTGATTGCTTGAAATGAAATTACCTTTTTTAAAAAAAAATTCAATTCATAAAATGCTCTTGTTTAACAATCTTTGTTTTCAGTGTTATAAAATTAATGAAAAAACAGCCAGCTCCTGTCATTCACCGAAACGTTCCCAACCGACCATCACTGTCTGCAGCTGTGGCCGCGCAAGCGCTGCTGTGCTTAATTGGGTAAAAAAAAAAAAAAAATTCTGCTCACCGGCCGGTTCGGCCTGGAAACTACTGGCCGTTTGGGAAAACTCCCGAACCTCCCGATGGCCACCACGCCCCTTCTGTATGCTCACACAGGCACATTTGTTTATGTTTCCTTTCTGGTTTCTACAAAATTCAAAAGATAACCTCTCCTTGTCTTATGTTACACAGAAGCTCTTGGGGCGACTATGTGAGCAGAACCAAATTTTGAAAGACCATGAGGCAGTTGTCCACAGATTAAGAATAGAGAAGGTACATAATTTTCCTCATGTTATTTGGTAAAGTGCTCAAGTAAAGCTTTGTACTATATAAAGCTGGCCAAATATGGGCTAATGATATAGACTATGAAGTCATTGGTGTTTTTTAAAACTATTAAACAACTGTGTAATAGTTGTTTACACAGTTGTTTAATAGTAAAAGAACATAGCCTATAAAGCCTATAAAGCCTATAAAGCTTATCCTGTCTTAACCATATTTGAACATAATATACTGTATATAGACCAGGAATGTAATTCAACACATTACAACAATGCAGCAATCAATGCAACCTTACCTTTTGTCAGCACTTAACTGTGTGGTGACTTCATAATATTTGTATTTTGTGGTGCTGTTGTTTGGGACTTTTTTATATTGAAAGCTGTTTTGTTTAGTTTTCACTACCCTGCTCTAATGGCAAAATACAAAGTAGTCATCAAAATGCAAAATAAATACAAACTGTACCATTTTTGATTACAGCCAGCATGACTTTGTAACAAATGTATTTCAACTAGAGGAATGTTTCATGGCTATGTGATCTTTAACAGGATGAGTCACTCTGGCAAGCTTTGAAAAAAAGTTTTGTAACTCGAAGCATAAGCTTTTTGTAACCTCACCAAGTAGTTTTATTTTCTGCTGTGAGTTATTCTCACATTCCAGTACAACAACTCCATGAAGTACCGCAGAATTTAATGACCATGGTGTTGAATTAACATCTTTTGGCTCAGTAAAAGAGTAAAACTAATTTCTTGCATTGTTGCATTATGGTACTGTACAATGTAGTGAATTTTTTCCTGGTCAGTTAGCATGTATAGTAGCTAATCATTAAACTCTTTGATTTTTGTGAAACCATTATTTCTTGACACCTGAATATTTTGAAATATTTTTATATAATAATGATAATATATAATTTAATAATATAATATATAAATGTTTTTCTGATAAATTAACCAGAGGTATGTTGTTATGTGTTAGGACAGCTACCTTTTTAATATCCAAAGCTTGTCAGCTTGCATAGCAGTTTTTGATGCAAAGTGATGACCTGAATTCTTTACCAGTTGTGCATTTAGTAAACAAGCAGAAAAACAAATCTGCAACAAAACTCATTCTTTGGCATACTTCCTATTACCAGGACAGCCTAGAGGAAGCACTGTTGGCAACTCATCAGGAGATGGAGCTATACCATAACCAGCCGTTAATCATTCAAAAGCTGCAGTTCACAAAGGAAACCCAGCAGAACCAGCTGATTAACATCAGAGGGGAGCTCTCCCAGGCTTCCAGTGTGAGTGCAATAACTTTTGAGGATTCCAGTCCATTTCTGTTCTCAGCTCCTGTCCACTTTTTGATGAAATGACAGGCAAGATACTCAATCACACAAATTCCCCCGGATATATGCATGTTATAGATAAATACCTGTTTAATGGATCATTATGGATTGAGTTTAAAAGTCCATCCATCCATCCATCCATCCATCCATCCATCCATCCATCCATCCATCCATCCATCGATTTTCTTCCGCTTATCTGGGGCCGGGTCATGGGGGCAGCAACCTAAGCAGAGAAGCCCAGACCTCCCTCTCCCCACCTACCTCCTCCAGCTCATCTGGGGGGACACCAAGATATTCCTAGATCAGCCAAGAGATACCATCTCTCCAGCAATCCTGGGTCTGCCTGGGGCCTCCTTCTGGTGGGACATGCCTAGAACACTTCATTCAGGAGGTGATCAGGAGGCATCCTACTCAGATGCTCGAACCAACTCAACTGGCTCCATTTGATGTGTAGAGCAGAAGCTCTACTCTGAGCCCCTCCTGAATGGCTCAACTCCTCACTCTGTCTCTAAGGGAGTGGCCAGCCACCCTTTGGGGGAAGCTCATTTCTGACACTTGTGTCTGCGATCTCATTCTTTTGGTCACTACCCAAAGCTTGTGACTATAGTTGATTGTAGGGATGTACATTTACCGGCAAATAGACAGCTTTACCTTCATGCTCAGTTCCCTCTTCACCATGACATACCAGTACAGCTAGCTAGCTAGTAACAGTCCTGATAGGACTTGGCCAGTACACCTCACCTAGGAGGCACCCAGGAGGCATCCTAGTCAGATGCCCGAACCACGTCAACTGGCTCTGTTTGATGTGGAGAAGCAGGTCCAAGAGAACTGTTTACTCTGCCCGGCCCCCACTCTGGAGCCAGGCCTGCAGAGGAGGCTCGAGATAGAGTGTGTGGTGGCCGGATATTAGCCCGTGGTGCTTGGCTGAATACAGCCCAAAGAGGAGACATTGGCCCATCCTCCTGTAGGCCCACCACCCACAGGAGGTGTTGTAGGGGTTGAGTGCAATGTGTGTTGGGTGGTGGCCATGGGTGGAGGCACTTGCAGACCAATCCCCAGCTATCGAGACTGGCTATTGGGACTCGAATATCCTTGAGAGGATAAAAAGCTGGTCCGGTGTTCCACAACCAGGACGATAACTGCATTGTTCCTCTTGAATCTGATTTTCAACTAACGGACAGACCATTGTTTCCAACACCCTGATCTGGTCTCCCTTCTTAAAGATGAGGACCACCACGCCAGTCTTCCCCAGATCGCCATGCAACATTGCAGAGGCATGTCAACATCCACCCCAGGGACCCTGACATGAAGGAGTTGTTAAACAACCACAGTGACCTCAACCCAGTGACGGTGAACTCGTCCCCAGACTCTGCTTCCACTACAGAAGGCCTGTCAGTGACATCACCCCCAGTAAGGAGGTTTTCAAAGTATTCCTTCCACCACCCAACTATAATCTCAGTTGAAATCAGCAGTACCCCACTGTGTAAGTAAAGCACCCCTTTCCTCTTCTGAGTTGCCTGATGGTTTGCCAGAATTGCTTTGAGGCCTTCTGAAAGTCTTTTTCCATGGCCTCAGTGAACTCCTCCACACCTGAGTTTTTGCTTCATAGCACCACCTGAGCTACACCTGAGCTACATTCTTCTTAGCCTGCTGGTACCTGACAGCTGCCTCCAGAGTCCCACAGGCTAGCCAAGCTCCTTCTTCAGCTTGATGACTCCCTTCATCTCCGGTGACCACCTTTTAGGCACCAACAACCTTGCAGCCACAGCTCTGAGCAGCAGCCTCAACAATGGAGGGGAGGAATATGGTCCATTCGGATTCACTGTCCTCAGCCTCCTTTGGCATGCTATTGAAATAAGGTGAGACTTGAAGATCTCACAGACTGGGGCCTCTTACAGGTGCACCCTGACTATATGGTTAAGTATGCCAGGTCTATCTAGCATCCTCCCCCACCACTTGATCCAACTCACTACCAGGTGGTGATCAGTTGACAGCTCAGAACATTGCTCAGACAGTCCAGAACATTTGGGGCCACATGTTACAATTTATTATTACAAAATTGATCATCGACCTGTGACCTAGGGTGTCCCGGTGCCGCATGCACATCCTCATGTTCAAACATGGTGTTTGTTATGGACAAACTTGGGTTTTCACATCAGTTCAATGACAAAACACCAATCAAGTAGGCTATTCCTCCCAGTCATGACCTTGTAGGTCTCACTGTTATTGCCCATGTGAGCACTGAAGTCTCCCAGTAGGACGATGGAGCCACCGGCTGGAGCTCCCCTTCAAGCATCCCGCCCAGTGACTCCAAGAAGGATGGGTACTCTATACTGTCATTTGGCACATAAACAAAAACAACAGTAAGGACCTGTTCCTTGGCTCAAGGGCACAAGGAAGCAACCCTGTTGTCCATCCATCCATCCATCTATCCATCCATCCATCCATCCATAAATCCATCCATTCTCTTCCGCTTATCCGGGACCGGGTCGCAGGGGCAGGAGCCTAAGCAGAGAAGCCCAGGCTTCCCTCTCCCCAGCCACCTCCTCCAGCTGATCCGGAGGGACCCCAAGGCGTTCCCAGGCCAGCCAAGAGATATAATCTCTCCAGCGTGTCCTGGGTCTACCACAGGGCCTCCTCCCGGTGGGACATGCCCGGAAAACCTCACCCAAGAGGCAGCCTAATCAGATGCCCGAGCCACCTCAACTGGCTCCTTTCGATGTGGAGGAGCAGCGGCTCTACTCTGAGCCCCTCCTGGATGGCCGCATTCCTCACCTTATCTCTAAGGGAGGGAGATCTCTGCTGCTTGTATTCGCGATCTTATTCTTTCGGTCACTACCCAAAGCTCATGACCATAGGTGAGGGTAGGAACGTAGATCAACCGGTAAATCGAGAGCTTCACTTTTACACTAAGCTCCCTCTTCACCACGACAGACCGGTGCAGCGTCCGCATCACTGCAGAGGCAGCCCCGATCCGTCTGTCGATCTCCTGCTCCCTTCTCCCATCACTCGTGAACAAGACCCCGAGATACTTGAACTCCTCCACTTGTGGCAAGAACTCGTTCCGGAGCCTGAGAGGGCACTCCACCCGTTTCCGGCTGAGGACCATGGCCTCAGACTTAGAGGTGCTGATTCTCATGCCGGCTACTTCACACTCGGCTACGAACCGTTCCACTGCGAGCTGGAGGCAACCCCCTGATGAAGCCAGCAGGACCGCATCATCTGCAAAGAGCAGAGATGAGACTCTGAGGCCACCAAGGAAGAAGCCTTCCGCCACCTGGCTACGCCTAGAAATTCTGTCCATAAAAATTATGAACAGAATCGGTGACAAAGGGCAGCCCTGACGGAGTCCAACACTGACAGGAAACGAATCCGACTTATTACCGGCTATACGGACCAAGCTCTCACTGCGGTTGTACAGAGATTGAATGGCCCACAACAACAGGCCAGACACCCCATACTCCTGCAGGACCTCCCAAAGGATACCCCGAGGGACATGGTTGAATGCCTTCTCCAAGTCCACAAAGCACATGTAGACTGGTTGGGCAAACTCCGACGTACACTCGAATATCCTTGAGAGGATAAAGAGCTGGTCCAGCGTTCTGCCACCAGGATGAAAACCGCATTGTTCCTCCTGAATCCGAGGTTCGACTAACGGACGGACCCTCCTTTCCAGCACCCTGGCACAAAACCTTACCAGGGAGGCTGAGGAGTGTGATCCCCCGAAAATTGGAGCACACCCTTCTTAAAGATGGGGACCACCACCCCAGTCTGCCAATCCAATGGCACTGCCCCAGATCTCCACGCGATGTTGCAGAGGCATGTCAACCAAGACAGCCCTACAACATCCAGAGCCTTCAGGAACTCAGGACGAATCTCATCCACCCCAGGGGCCCTGCCACCAAGGAGTTGTTTAACTACCTCAGTGACCTCACCCCCAGTGATGTTCAAGTCATCTCCCTCGTCCCCAGACTCTGCTTCCACTACAGAAGGCGTGTCCGTGGGATTCAGGAGGTCCTCGAAGTATTCCTTTCACCGTCTGACTATAGCCTCAGTTGACGTCAGCAGCACCCCACCCGCACTTTAAACCGTGTGAGTGGAGCACTGCTTTCCCCTCCTGAGTCGCCTGACGGTTTGCCAGAATCGCTTCAATGCCGTCCGAAAGTCTTTTTCCATAGCCTCACCAAACTCCTCCCACACCCGAGTTTTTGCTTCGGCCACTGCCCGAGCTGCATTCCGCTTGGCCTGCCGATACCTGTCAGCTGCCTCCGGAGTCCCACAGGCTAACCAAGCCTGATAGGACTCTTTCTTCAGCTTGATGGCTCCCTTCACCTCCGGTGACCACCATCTGGTTCGGGGGTTACCACCACGACAGACACCAACCACCTTGCAGCCACAGCTCTGAGCAGCAGCCTCAACAATGGAGGTGTGGAACATGGTCCATACGGACTCAATGTCCTCAGCCTCCCCTGGAATGTTGCCGAAGTTCTGCCGGAGGTGGGAGTTGAAGATCTCCCGGACTGGGGCTTCTGCCAGACGTTCCCAGCACACCCTCACAATATGTTTAGGTGCACCAGGTCTGTCCAGCATCTTCCCCCGCCACCTGATCCAACTCACCACCAGGTGGTGATCAGTTGACAGCTCAGCTCCTCTCTTCACCTGAGTGTCCAGAACATACGGCCGCAGATCTGATGATACGATTACAAAATTGATCATCGATCTGTGACCTAGGGTGTCCTGGTGCCATGTGCACTTTATGGACATTCTTATGTTCGAACATGGTGTTCGTTATGGACAAACTGTGGTTTGCACAGAAGTCCAACAACAAAACACCATTTGGGTTCAGATCTGGCAGGCCGTTCCTCCCAATCACGCCCTTCCAGGTCTCGCTGTCATTGCCCACATGAGCGTTGAAGTCTCCCAGCAAGACTATGGAGTCACCAGATGGAGCACTCTCCAGCACCCCGCCCAGCGACTCCAAAAAGCGTGGGTACTCTGAACTGTCATTCGGTGCATAAGCGCAAACAACAGTCAGGACCCGTTCCCCAGCCTGAAGACGGGGGGAAACTACCCTCTCGTCCACCGGTGAAAACTCCGACGTACAGGCAGCAAGCCGGGGGGATACAAGAATACCCACTCCAGCTTGCCGCCTCTCACCGTGGGCAACTCCAGACTGGAACAGAGTCCAGCCCTTCTCCAGGAGACTGGTTCCAGAGCCCAGGCCATGCGTTGAGGTGAGCCCAACTATATCTAGCTGTTATCTCTCAACCTCACGCACTAGCTCAGGCTCCTTCCCCACCAGAGAGGTGATATTCCATGTCCCAATAGCCAGTCTCGATAGCCGGGGATCGGTCCGCCAGGGCCTCTGCCCTTGGCCACCCCCCAACACACATTGCACCCGACCCCTGCGACGCCTCCTGCGGGTGGTGGGCCTACAGGAGGGCGGGCCCATGTAACCTCTTCGGGCTGCGCCCGGCCGAGCACCACGGGCTAATGCCTGGCCACCAGACGCTGTCCCTCGAGCTCCCTCCCCAGGCCTGGCTCCAGGGTGGGGCCCCGGTAACCCTATTCCGGGCAGGGTAAACTGTTCCCTTGCTTTTACAATCATAGGGGTCTTCTGAACCGCTCTTTGTCCGGATCCTCACCCAGAACCAGTTTGCCATGGGAGACCCTACCAGGGGGACAAGCCCCTGGGCAACATAGCTCCTGGGATCACTGGGACACACAAACCCCTCCACCACAATAAGGTGGTGATTCACGGAGGAGACCCTTTTGTCCATTGGTGAAAATTCCAAAGTACAGGCAGTAAGGTGAGGGGATGCAAGAATACCCACCCCAGATTGCTGCCTCTCACCAAGGGCAACTCCAAACTGGAACAGCATCCATTCTCTCTCTTTGAGACTGGTTCCAGAGCCCAGGCCATGCTTTGAGATGAGAACCCCACTATATCTAGTCAAAATCTCTCAACCTCGTGCATTAGCTCAGGCTTCTTCCCCATCAGAGAGACAACATTTCATATCCTGATAGCCAGTCTCAATAGATGGGGATTTGTCTGCCAGGGCCTCCCCCCATGGCCACTTTCTGACACACATTCCACCCAACCCTTACAATGTGACCCCTTCAAGGGGTCAGCTCCGGGTGGTGGGCCTTCAGGAGGGTGGGCCCATGTCTCCTCATTGGGCACCATAGGCTAATGTATGGCCACAAGATGCTCTCCCTTGAGCTCCTTCCCCAGGTCTGGCTCCAGAGTGGAGTTCCTGTAACCCAGTCTTGGGCAGGGTTAACTGGTTCCCTTGATATATGCTTTCCATAGGGGTCATTGGAATTGTTCTTTGTCTGGCCCCTCACCCAGGACCATGGGAGACCCTAACAGGGGGCAACGCCCCAGGACAACATAGCTCATGGGATCACTGGAGCCATTTTTAGGCTTTAAAAGTAAGCCTAAAAATGAGAATTCGTGTTTTAGAACCACTGTTAAGTTGACAGCTAACTCTTGACACTTCTGTGTGTTATGTGTTCTGAACACTTTGTGTCAGGAGTATATTTCAGTGTATATATGGTAAAACAGGCTGCATTTTAGCAGTATAAATCATGCGCTCTGAATTTTTTGAAAGGGTATAATTCAAATTTAGACATTTCTTCTTTTTTTCCTCTATTGAGCAACAAACCAGCCCCAAACAACATATCACATAACAAACTGTCAGTTTTTAAGTACTATTAAAACCCTACCAACAAAAGGAATGATTTGTGTACTCTGAAGGTCTCTTTTTCTAATTATGCCAACATTTATTTGTACCTCTTTCAGGCTTTAACCACTGTTTGTATGGAGTTTGAAGCTTTAGAGGATGAGGCCAATGCCATCCATGGAGATCTATGGGAGCAGCTTAATGCAGGAGGGCAGGTAAAAGGTCACAATGTCATCATACCTGTAGGATTATATTACTTGCGATCCAAACTTTTTTCGTTTTTGCTTTGGAAAGGAATAAGAACTCTGTTGATCCCAGAGGGAAATTCATATAGCTCATCTGTATGTATATTTGTATGAGAAATGAAAAACCTGATGGCTGTGGGTACAAATGATTTTCTCTATATCTCTGTTTTACAACAGGGAGAGAGAGAAAATGAAAAGCTTTTTTATAACGAGAGCCTTTCTAGCCCTCCACAGTTAGTCATCCATTTATTGTCTGTTTTCTTGATATGTAATAACTATCATTATTTCTATTATTCTTTTTTTGTGATTTTTTTCATGAGAACAAGAATCAGTCCAAGAGCGCAAACCCCTGCCAAGTACCCCTCTGGCTTGAGATTTCCAAGCTTTTTTTTGTGGGCCAAATATACCTAGAGCCCACTGTCCAGTATGGTCAGTGGGCATAGCACAGCTCTGACAGGCTACCTTGTTTGTTTTTGTTGTTTTTTTTTAATTCCCTAAAGAGGCTCGTGTAACCATAGCCCCAAATGTGTTAGCCTCTTTGTTGCATGCATTCTTCTCCTGGCAGTCTCTTGATTTGTAGATGTTGTCTAGGCATAGGAAGAAAGTGAAAAAAAAGCTGTTCCATTGTACCAGAGCTTAACAAGATTCATGGAATCTTGTTAAGCTCCAAGATCTCAGACAGGTTGTACAGCAAAAGAGAAATGCAATTTATATAAAAATTTAATAAAAGAAAAGAAAGAATACATCAGCTTTCAGACTGATAAAAAATTCAAATTAATTTACTCACAAAATTTTAAATTGTGATCAGAGGTTTACATACACTCATCATGGTATGTGTCATGAATGTCATGGTCATTTTAGACTATTAACATATAGCATGAACCTCATGAAACTTCATAAAAACTAATTTCCTTCAGATAAGATAAAACTTTAATGATCTCACGACTGTGAAATGTGCATATTACAGCAGCTCAAGTACAAAGAAGGATGAAATAAAATAAATGAAATAAAATAGAAAACACTATATACATAAAATATATATCACTACACAGATACATATACACTAGGGGTGGGACTCGATTAAAAAAATTAATCTAATTAATTAGGAGCTTTGTAATTAATTGATTGAAATTAATCGCATTTTAATCACATTTCAGTCTGTGTAGATTCTCAGTCATCCACGTCATAGTAGTTTCTGGAGCTTGAAAAAAGGCAACTGGACTTCTTTTGTTTCTTGAAGACGTTTCACCTCTCATCCAAAAGGCTTCTTCAGTTCTCAACCAAATGGTGGAGAGACCCAGGTATTTAAACCTCTGTGGGCGTAGTCCCCTGGAGGTGGTTATGACCCTCTATTGTTCATGTGCGTAAACACATGTGCCCAGGTGTGAAGGGAGGTGTGGGTCATTTCAATCAGTGGTTTCAGTTGAAACCAATTTAGGACTTCCCTCTGTTGTTTCATGTGGCCTATTGAGGTCACTGGAACAAAGGTGTGAATGGGGGTTGAGACGTCTGGGAAGGGAGCTCAGGACAGCACTGTAAGCGGTGGGAAAGTTGACGTAATCCACCTCCTCTGTTCAATGATGGTTGTTCACAGTGGACATAGATGGCTTCTTTCACTCCTCTTTCAAACCATCTGTCTTCCCTGTCCAAAATGTGAACATTGGCATCCTCAAAAGAGTGCCCTTTTTCCTTCAGATGCAGATGTACAGCTGAGTCTTGTCCTGTCGAGGTGGCTCTTCTATGTTGTGCCATTCGTTTGTGAAGAGGCTGTTTGGTTTCTCCAATGTAGAGGTCCGAGCACTCTTCACTGCACTGGACAGCATACACTACATTGCTGATCTTGTGTTTGGGGGGCTTGTCCTTGGGATGAACCAGTTTTTGCCTTAGGGTGTGACTTGGTTTGAAGTATACTGAGTTGTCATGCTTGGAGAAAATTCTTCTGATTTTCTCTGACAAGCCTGACACATAAGGGATGACGATGTTGTTCCTCTTGTCCTTCTTATTCTCTGTAGTTTGTGTTTGGCCTACATTTCTGTGCATCTTAGCTGATTTCATGAAAGCCCAGTTTGGGTAACCGCATGTTTTGAGGGCTTTCTTAATGTGTGTGTGTTCCTTTTGTTTCCCTTCTGCCTTAGAGGGAACACTTTGTGTTGTAGTTGTAGGGTCCTGATAACCCCAAACGTCTTCAAGAAACAAAAGAAGTCCAGTCACCTTTTTTCAAGCTTCAGAGATCACATTTCAGTATTTAACATGAGAAATATTGATTTAAGTTTGGTTGATGAATGAATCAATATACATAAGGTTACACTTCAAAATCTTGTTTATTTTCCCACCGGTCTACTACAGAGACCAAAAAAAGGGTGGAAGTGCTCCTGTGATAAGCAAACTCAGCATTTTTTTTTTGTACTTCCACCTGGAAGTTTCTTGTATTTAAATTTCCCATCCACCAGCGTAGTCTCGTAGCTGGTTAAACGGAGAACGAACTTTTGCTCCTTTTTGTGATTTCATTTTAAATCTTTAATTCAAAATAAGCTGTTAAAACAAGCATAACACATTTCAACATCAAGGAATACAGCTGAGATAATGATTAATTTCCAACCAGGGGCGGGCTGGGGTTAAAATTCAGCCCGGGAGCTAGGTTTGGAGAGGCAAACGGACAAACCATAATTTTAAGACAAGAGAACTTTACTTGCAGGTGCTGCTGCACGAGAGCTGCAGCAGCCAGCGCTGCCGTGCTTAATTGGGTAAAAAAAAAAAAAAAATTCTGATCACTGGCCGTTCGGGAAACCTCCCGAACCTCCCGATGGACACCACGCCCCTGTCTCAATGAGTTATATCTGTGTTTAACTTCCACTCAGCGGTGAAAACCAGCGGCTAAAGTGAACCTGGATAGCCTGGTCAGCTGACAGCTAGCGAGGCGAGCTGCTGGTAGAACAGCGGCAACAGACAGCTCCGAAAATGGCGGAGCACTTTTTGCAATTAAGCGATATGAATTTGGACACAGCTCATAACGCTAATCACATTGTGCGTCGATATAATCTGTATGCCTGGACTCCTGCAGTGAGAAACGTTCCATGGTGCAAAGTGCGATTAAAATGCATTAAATTTTTTAATTCGTTATTTTCCACGTAATTAATTAATTGTAATTAACGCGTTAAAGTCCCACCCCTAATATACACATATATACATCAAGTAGCACATCATATATTAAGTTTTTTTTTCAGGGTGGAATGATTGTACAGCATACTTTTTTAATAACTTTAAAAACACAGGATCAAAATTATTCTGTCCTGCTGTTGTGTCCATACAAAGCACTGACAGATAGCTAACGAGAGTAAATGAGGAGCGGGGCTTTCCTTCATAAAAGTTTAATTGCTGTACTGCTACTTCATCCACAATGTACTCAAATCATAAAACTACATCAGACATAAAACACATGTCAGTTAGAAACGTCTTGTCACACTTTGACATGTGTTTAAATATTTCTTATCAAAATAAGCACTCTCACATTAAGCAATTATCAGCCACGGACATTGTTGCCAGGTAACAATGTATAACACAGGCTAGTAGCAAAAGGCTAACACAGAGGTGCTTCATCAAAACTTAACTCAATGATTCAAAGAAAATGATTCACGTGTCGTACTATATGACAAACTGTAACTGACAACACTTACAGACGTATCTATTCCGAGGTTCAGAGCGAGAGAAACCACCGTGCTGTACACCACTCCATTAACAGTCGAGTGAACTGAAGTAAACTCAGACAGAAAAAGGCTTATAACATGCAGTACCCAAAACGAACACTCATTGTAGCGTCATGAAAATATGCAAGTAAACAAAATTCTAAAACTTAACATACCTTTTCTTAAACATAAAATGACTTACACAAGTCGGAACAAAAATGATACATACAGGCTCAAATATTAGATTCAACTCATTGTGCACACAAGGCACACAATGAAATGATCACTCATCCAGAGACGGGCATCTGCAGTCATGCAGCCAGAGACCGGCACTACCGTTAGGCAATGTGGTTTGAGTGTCTTGCCCAAGGACATGATGCAGCACAGGGACAGGGGCTTGAGTGCCTACCCACTGCGCCACTGCCACTGAACTATACACTGAAATATATACATTCACCTCCAATAATATTTTCTTGTCTCTTAGCAAATTGCAGCTGTCCGTTAGGAAATTGCACCGCTTTTGGTAGTCATCAACAAGCTTCTGGCAAAATTCTGGCTGGATATTAGACCACTCTGCTTGGTAGAATTGGTAGAGTTTATTTAAATTGATTGAAGTAACAGTTGCCCCCGCCACCATGTGTAAGTACAAGAGAATGTTAGATTCCACATACACAGTTTTTATTTTCCACACACACATTATCTCACACTGTGCCAAGCTCACTGCCCGGTGAGCCAGAGACTTCACCATCTCTGGCCCCACTTATTATCAGAGTAGAGGTTAATTAGATATGGACGATAGGTGTGCAACCCTCTTCATCAGGGACTGCTCCCAAAAGCACACTGCGCCACCTCTCCCTTCTGTGACTGAGCCCAGAAACCACATCATGCTGCCCAGTTGGCTTCCTGGCATGGACCTAGGTTTTAAGCATACCCCACAAATTTTCAATATTGTTGAGGTTGGGACTACATTTTTGTTTGGCACTATCTCATTTCATAGTGATGTAAAACTTTTTTCACTGTGGACGGTGATGGTGGTGTTCCAGCAGTTTCCAGCTCATGGCAGACTCAATCCTTGGTGGTTCCTGGGTTGTTCCTGAACATTTTACCTTTTTAATAGACCCTGACCTTGCCAAGTTAAAAAACATTGTATAACCTTCAGCACCACTCCTGAAATTATTTGAGTATATATAAACTTAAAAAGTAAGGAAATTTGTGTTTGGTCAATTATTTCTTTGTTGTAACAATTCTTCTTGGCACGAAATCTTATACCTTTGAAAAGCCTTTTTATTTCCCCTTAGTTTGCCCTTGACAGGTAAGCTTGTCGAGGGCAGCATCTGTGTTCCATCACTGTTCCACTGCCTGTCCCACTGCCTGTCCCACCACTACAAAGTGGAAAATGTATGTATCAGTGTACACTCTCTCACACTAGTGATAGAAAAGAGGACAAGATCCTACAAGTTAACATATTGTTAACATATTGCGCCACCATCTGCAGCAAGATGATGTTGCAGGTCGATTGTAGATTTTTCTCGGCCTGCCACTTCGGGCCTTAACTACAACTGTGTCTGTAGGCTTCCATTTCCTCACTATGTTCCTCACGTGGCAACTTCCATCCATCCATCCATTCTCTTCCGCTTATCTGGGGCCGGGTCGCTGGGGCAGGAGCCTAAGCAGAGAAGCCCAGGTTTCCCTCTCCCCAGCCACCTCCTCCAGCTCATCCAAAGGGACCCCAAGGGGTTCCCAGGCCAGCCGAGAGATATAATCTCTCCAGCGTGTTCTGGGTCTACCACGGGGCCTCCTCCCGGTGGGACATGCCCGGAACACCTCACCCAAGAGGCGGCCAGGAGGCATCCTAATCAGATGCCCGAGCCACCTCAACTGGCTCCTTTCGATGTGGAGGAGCAGCGGCTCTACTCTGAGCCCCTCCCGGATGGCCACACTCCTCACCTTATCTCTAAGGGAGAGGCCAGCCACCCTTTGTAAGAAAACTCATTTCTGCCGCTTGTATTCGCGATCTTATTCTTTCGGTCACTACCCAAAGCTCATGACCATAGGTGAGGGTAGGAACGTAGATCGACCGGTAAATCGAGAGCTTCGCTTTTACACTAAGCTCCCGCTTCACCACGACAGACTGGTGCAGTGTCCGCATCACTGTAGAAGCAGCCCTGATCCGTCTGTCGACCTCCTGCTCCCTTCTCCCATCACTCGTGAACAAGACCCCGAGATACTTGAACTCCTCCACTTGCTGCAAGAACTCGTTCCTGAGCCTGAGAGGGCACTCCACCCTTTTCCGGCTGAGGACCATGGCCTCAGACTTAGAGGTGCTGATTCTCATGCCGGCCGCTTCACACCCCTGATGAAGCCAACAGAACCACATCATCTGCAAAAAGCAGAGATGAGACTCTGAGGCCACCAAGGAAGAAGCCTTCCATCACCTGGCTACGCCTAGAAATTCTGTCCATAAAAATTATGAACAGAATCGGTGACAAAGGGCAGCCCTGATGGAGTCCAACACCCACAGGAAACGAATCCGGCTTATTACCGGCTATACGGACCAAGCTCTCACTGCGGTTGTACAGAGATTGAATGGCCCACAACAACAGGCCAGACACCCCATACTCCCGCAGGACCTCCCAAAGGATACCCCGAGGGACACGGTCGAATGCCTTCTCCAAGTCCACAAAGCACATGTAGACTGGTTGGGTAAACTCCCACGCACACTCGAATATCCTTGAGAGGATAAAGAGCTGGTCCAGCGTTCCGCGACCAGGACGAAAAGCACATTGTTCCTCCTGAATCCGAGGTTTGACCAACGGACGGACCCTTCTTTCCAGCACCCTGGCATAGACCTTACCGGGGAGGCTGAGGAGTGTGATCCCCCGAAAATTGGAGCACACCCTCCGGTCTCCCTTCTTAAAGATGGGGACCACCACCCCGGTCTGCCAATCCAATGGCACTGCCCCAGATCTCCACGCGATGTTGCAAAGGCGTGTCAACCAAGACAGCCCTACAATATCCAGAGCCTTTAGGAGCTCAGGGCGAATCTCGTCCAGCCCAGGGGCCCTGCCACCAAGGAGTTGTTTAACTACCTCAGTGACCTCACCCCCAGTGATGTTCAAGTCATCTCCCTCGTCCCCATACTCTGCTTCCA
This sequence comes from Archocentrus centrarchus, assembly GCF_007364275.1. Taxonomy (NCBI): domain Eukaryota; kingdom Metazoa; phylum Chordata; class Actinopteri; order Cichliformes; family Cichlidae; genus Archocentrus; species Archocentrus centrarchus. The sequence continues at coordinate 41,366 of NC_044350.1, read as the reverse complement.
CTACAGAAGGCGTGTCAGTGGGATTCAGGAGGTCCTTGAAGTATTCCTTTCACCGTCTGACTATAGCCTCAGTTGACGTCAGCAGCACCCCACCCGCACTTTAAACCGTGTGAGTGGAGCACTGCTTTCCCCTCCTGAGTCGCCTGACGGTTTGCCAGAATCGCTTCAATGCCGTCCGAAAGTCTTTTTCCATAGCCTCACCAAACTCCTCCCACACCCGAGTTTTTGCTTCGGCCACTGCCCGAGCTGCATTCCGCTTGGCCTGCTGATACCTGTCAGCTGCCTCCGGAGTCCCACAGGCTAACCAAGCCCGATAGGACTCTTTCTTCAGCTTGGTGGCTCCCTTCACCTCCGGTGACCACCACCTGGTTCGGGGGTTACCACCAGGACAGGCACCAACCAACTTGCAGCCACAGCTCTGAGCAGCAGCCTCAACAATGGAGGTGTGGAACATGGTCCATTCGGACTCAATGTCCTCAGCCTCCCTCGGAATGTTGTCGAAGTTCTGCTGGAGGTGGAAGTTGAAGATCTCCCGGACTGGGGCTTCTGCCAGACGTTCCCAGTGCACCTTCACAATACGTTTAGGTGTGCCAGGTCTGTCCAGCATCTTCCCCAGCCACCTGATCCAACTCACCACCAGGTGGTGATCAGTTGACAGCTCAGCTCCTCTCTTCACCTGAGTGTCCAGAACATACGGCTGCAGATCTGATGATACGATTACAAAATCAACCTGCGACCTAGGGTGTCCTGGTGCCATGTGCACTTATGGACATCCTTATGTTCGAGGGGAAATGACAAGCAGTGCTCAATTTGGACATTTACGGGTGTAGTCTCTTAGGGGTGTATTCACTTTTTTTGCCGCTGGTTTAGACATTAATGGCTGTATATTGAGTTATTTTGAGGGAAGAATAAATTTACACTGTTATATAAGCTGCACACAGACTACTTTTCATTGTGTCAAAGTGTCATTTTGTCAGTGCTGTCCCATGAATAGATATACTTAAATATCTGCAGAAATGTGAGGGGTGTACTCACTTTTGTGATACACTGTATATTACACATGATCATGTGAATAATAATGAAAAATTAAAAATAAGATAAGATAAGATAAGATAAGATAGTGTTTATTTGTCACATGCACAGTTATACACAGTACAATGCACAGTGAAATGTATTTTGTACCTGCAACCTTATATACACACACATATAAATAAGAAGAATAAAAATAAAAAAAAGTAATTCACACTATACACTATACTCTATATACTATACCTATACACACTTTTATAAATTATAATATTTACATTGTGCAATAATGGTCCAGTTAGGGCTCAGAGTTGAGCAGACGGATGGCTTGTGGGTAAAAAAATAATTAAATTATTAAATTAAAAAGGCTAACAAGAGGAGCCTATTGAAAGTTTATTATCATAGTCCTGAGCCTTTTTGTCCACTGATTTGTGTTTTGTTCTTTTGAGGTTGTGTCATTGTTATATTTCATCTATGTTTCTGAGTTTGCTCATGGGTTTTGATCCATAGTTTGTTATAGTTATTGAAGTCCATTCGTATTTCCCTTTGTTCTTCTTGTCTTCCCCGCATCTCTATTCCAGTGTCTGTTTTGTCCCTCTCTGTCATTGTCCCTTGTCTCATGTGTTTCATATTCAGTTGTATTCCCAGTGTTGTATAAAGTCTATGTTTGTATCATGTTTGGTCTTTTCCTGTTCCCTGTATGTTGTGTTCTGTTTTGTTTGCCCTGTCTTGTTGTTGTCATTCAGTCCACCTGTCCTTCCCAGGTGTTTCCTCTTGTCTCGTTACCTCATGTATATTGTCTGCGTTTTCCCTTGTCCTTTGTTGTGTCATTGTCTGTGTTTCCCCAATGCTGTGTGTTTCTCTTTTTTTTTTATATCTCTTTATGATTGTTTCCAAGGCTCATTATAGTAGATTCCAGTCCTGCCTTGGTTTAGGTTTTGTATTTTGCATTTTGTATACTGTATTCTCTAAAAGCCCCCAGCATTAAAGCTGTTCAGAGTTCAGCTCTGTTTCATGCATCTCACATTTGGTCCAAACTTGCCTGCCACACAGCCTTTATATAACATTTACAGAGCTCATATTGAAAAAGCAGACATATTCAGCCCAACAGTGCAGATCATGACTCTGGTTTCAAAATATGCCAAACAAGACAGTGTGTATATAGCTCTATATAGTACTTTTCTACTCTAATTGAGCACTCAAAGTACAAACATAACATGTTTGCATTCATGCATTCACACCCTTATTCATATAAGCAGTTTTTCAATATCTAAGTGCTTTCTTTTTAACATTTGCATATGCATTCACATTCCAATGAATACATTGAGAGTAACTCGGGGTTCAATATTTTGCCCAATAATACTTTGCTTTTTTACTTTATGATTGTTCAAATGTAACAAAGAAGCCATTTACTTTTACATTTACTTTTTAACTTATTTTACCAATATTAGAGAATGTCTGCTAGTTTAAAGTAGTGCTAGCAAGTACTTTTTGTTTTATGTCAATTTTTCAGAGTGAATTAGTTCAGAGGCACATCCAGAAAGAGTTTTGGAGAGTCCAGGACGTATTAGAGGGTCTGCACAAAAACAGCTCATCCAGAGGCATCAACACAGCCAAGCACAAAGGTAACAAGCAAACTGGATTTTGAACATGATCATATTAATGGAAATGCCTGTTTCTGTATTCTATCTAATGACTCTGTTCCTGCCTCCTCACATTTCTTTTTCTCTTTCACAGTGGCCAGTGGTGCATCAGGCTCCTTTAGCACCAATAGTCCAGCCAGTCCCCTCAGCTCAGTAAGCCTAACCAGCCCACTCAGTCCCTACTCCCCAGTGCCTGTTTACCAGGCCTCTCCCACTAAACAGTTGGTCCTGGAGGTAAGCACCAGACATAAAAGCTTGGGGCCATGTTCAGTGAAAAATCTGGCAAGGGCTCATGCTCAGAATCTAGAACTAAATCTGAACTGCATAGAACAAGGCTCTTCAACTCCAGGCCTCAAGAGCCCCTGTCCTGCAGGTTTTAGATGTGTCCCTGATCCAACACACCTGAATCAAATGGCTGAATTACCTCCTCAGTATGCAGTCAAGTTCTCCAGAGTCCTGCTAATGACTTCTATATTTGACTCAGGTATGTTGAAGCAGAGACACATCTAAAACCTGCAGGACAGGTTACAGGGAAGCTGACCAAATATTGTATGTAGAACATATAAATTGTTATGGTTGTTAAACTTGTGAATGTAATTTTTAACAGTCCACCCCAGTTTTCCAGAACCTCACATAGTCCTTGAGAAGATTAGACCCTATAGAGGAGGAAACAGAACAAAACAAGACAAAGAGAAACAGAACTCAAACTATGACCAACCTATAAATTCATACAAAGCCAGAGAACAGATGTTTTCTTGGTGTACAATGTGAATATTCTAAATATACCAATCAGCTATCAGACTTCAAATGATTGAACCACATTCCTTGATTAAAAATGGTAGAGAATGATCTCAGATTTCAGAATACTTTATCCATAACAATCAAAGTGCTTTGTACAACATGTTTTACCCACCCATTCACACGAGCACTTCTTTCTGTGTCTAAGTACTTTCTATCTAACACTCAAGAATACTTTTTAGCAGCCAGGGGACATAATCTTTTAGTGTTGCACCCCTAAATTGTTTTCCAAATGTCTAACTCATTGTTAAAAAATGCTGATTCAATTTCCTTCCCAACTGCAAAATGGGAAGGAACCCAAATCAAAGCTTCTGGACACAATAATGTTTAAACACCTTAAAAGTCTGTTAAAGCCAAAAATGATAACGTATACAATACAAACTGTCCATACAACACACTATGCAGGACAAAGGATGTTCCAATTGGGTCTTTCATACTCAAACATATACACCCACCTCACAGACATCTCTCCTGAGAACTACATATGCTATACAGTCCAACAGGATACCATAATTGCCATAAAAACCTTAATTCAAAGATTGAATCAGAATACTATGCAGTTTGGTACAGGACAAACAGGTTAATTTGGTATACTGTATTTACAGTAAAACTCTGGGTTGGACTGGTGCACAGTGTCTGTCAGAGTTACAGGTTACATCAAGTGTAGCAGAGGTTAAGTTGAATTTAAGCTGATGATGCTGAGATTCATTCACTGAATTCAACATTTATACAACCCGCATACTGTCAGTATAAAAAAGGTATAAACAGAATACTGTCAGTGAAAGTGATGGAAATCAGTTAAGATAGCTTGTGAAATATTGGGTTACAGCTTGTTGAATTCAGTTCAACCACCAATAGCAGTAAACCTCAGAGCAGCAGCAGGTCAGCTGATCACACCAAGAAAATTTACTGGCGCTCCCAATAGAAAGTTGTGATTCTTTTCCCTACTAGCCACTACAACTGATCTTAGGGTTCTCCCACCTTCTGGATCACGCTTTAACTTCTGATTATACTCATTTTTGTGATCAGGTGTGGGCACAGAGATACTTTACAATGCAGGCAACAGAAAATAGAGCTATTTTTAAATTCCCTTTCACTGCTTGTGTCCTACATGGCAGATTCAAGCTGAATATGTTCATTATGATTAAAATTTAGATTGGAATAACAGTTGTATTCTCATGTAATATTATGTTAATATATTAATATAGCTGGTTTAATTGGCTTTACACAAAAATAGCTGGTTGAAACGTCCCCCAAAGAGCTAATTTTACTTTTTAACTTTACACTTTTTCACTTTTAATTGAGTAAAGTTTAAGAAGTACTTTCACCAGAGCATTTTTTACACAAGTATTTGTTCTTCTACTTAAGTAAAGACTGTGTACTTTTGCAACCACTGAGTGTAGCTCACTGAACGTTTATGAAATTCTCAGATTTACACTGCTCAAAAAATTATAGGAAAACCTTTTAATGAGTATAACATCAAGTCAATTAGACTTCTGTGATATTGATCGTGTCGGTTAAGAGGTTTTTAATCACTTTTGGATTAATTGGTGTTAATGAACTTTTAAAGACAGACACATTGAGCAGGTGAAGCCACAGGTTGCTTTCATCTTAAGTATACTGAAGTTCTTTTAATTAAAGCAGAAAAAAAATATTAGTCATTATCACAGGTTATCACAAACAACTGTGAATATTTCTGTTTTACAAACAGGTGTAGATGCCATAAACAAAATGTCCCATATTTTACTTTAAAATTTTTAATGAATTTTATTGGTTCAACTGGGCAGCACGGTGGCGTAGTGGTTAGCACTGCTGCCTCACAGTTAGAATACCATCTGGAAGGCCTGGGTTCGATTCCACCTTGGCCCAGGCCTCTCCCTCTCTCTGTGTGGAGTTTGCATGTTCTCCCCGTGCTTGCGTGGGTTTCCTCTGGGTACTCCGGTTTCCTCCCACATTCCAAAGACATGCACTTACTAGGGTTAGGTTAATTGGCTACTCTAAATTGCCCATAGGTGTGAATGAGCACGTGAATGCGACCTGTTCAGGGTGTACCCTGCCTCTCGCCCTGTGACAGCTGGGATAGGCTCCAGCCCCCCCGCGACCCTTAACAGGATGTGCGGAAGCGAATGGATGGATGGATGGAACTTTCCTCTGTGTTGTAGTAAGTTAGCTTTAGTCAAACAAGCCATTGTCAATTCAGTTTGAGTTCAATGGGCTCCAAATAAATTAAGAGTTCAAGTTGTTGAGTGCAGTGCTTCAAGAGTCCTACCACACAGATGAACTAAGTTGAGTTGAGTTGGTGCATATGAATAATCAAGAACAATTAAACCCAAGGACAAACCCTGAGTGTAAAGGGGTTATCACATTCAGTGGTGTAATCTCCTTTTTAGGAAAATTTGTGTATGTATACAAACATTTTTTTATATAGGGCAGGGGGTCTTTGACCAGTTCACTGATTTTTGATCCTTTCCATAAAGGAAAAAACCACACAAAACCCAGTATCTACAAGGGTCTATGAACAAAAAGGAACAATAATGCATTAAATGAAGATGTTACTGGAGATTACCAATGTCATAACACTGAGCAAGCAACACAGAAATGTGAGGGGTGTACTCACTTTGTGATACACTGTAATTCATATGATTTCCAATTAATATGTGGAAGCCATGTTACCTGCCACATTAATATCTGTAAATAATGCTTTATTATTTACCAATGCTTTATAGTTTACCACCTATGGATTTTCACCTAACTCCTTAATATGGACTCTAGACCTCTTCCATGTAATCATTACCATGATTGTATCTGCTTTGGACTTTGCCTGGCTTAATGTCACTTCTCCTGATATGCAGCACTCTCTCCTCCTCTTACCCTCTGTTAATTTCCTCCTTCATTCCCTACCTACTGCTTTTGGTGACCTAGGAAGGCGTTCCCCCTAGGCCTCCTCTTCCCAAGTCCTATTACCCATTGGATCCCTCTAATTCCTTTCCTCCCTCCATCCTTCCTCTGTCTTCTGACACCACCAACTGGTTATACACCTTGGGCATCGATGGTGGTTACCTTGAAGATTCTAACTTCAGAAAGGTATTTAGGTATTTCTGCCAGTATCTTCTGTTTCTTGAAAAAAAATCTTGCTACAAACCTTGGTGCCGCACATTTATAGAATTCATTTGCTTTTGGAGAAGACAGCTGATCAGTAGCAGAATAAAGATATACTACAGTTAAACTGTTGCAAAAAGAGCTGATTTCTACAATTTCTTGAAAATAGGGAGACTGTTTCAGCCATAATGCGATGGCACCATTGTTTTAAGCAATATGTTGTTTCTGCCATTTCAGGTATACCAGCTGTTGCTCTCATTAATATACACAGAAAGACATTAAATAATGTGTTCTTGTTAACCATTAGTTTGGACTATACTAGATTTTTTTCACCATCTTCAGGTTAAGTATTTCTTCAATATTTCTGTATTTGCAGCCCAAGATTGGAGAACTAAACAATATCAGTGATGATCAAGAGTGGGTCCAGAACAGGCAATCTACCATGAATAAAGGTACCACAATCTAATATTAAGTTCCCATTTAATGATGATAGAACAGCATATAAATGGCACACAGAACCTCATGAAGCATGGGAGAGAGATTACACTAAGAGAGATTACATTGAGTTGCTGACATTAGCAACTTAAATATTAAGAATTCAGTATTATGTCTTTTGAGGTGTGATGGTATGATTTAATAAAGTTAGATTTTAAAGACTGCATGCACTGACTCATAGTATATTGTTTGAAAATACATTCTATTTTCTGTCCTGTACTTATGGAATTATTTATGTTTTCACTTGTCAGTTGGCATAATCCCTCCTAGAACCAAATCCCCCACTGATGAATTGCAGAGGAGCTTTGCTGAAGTAAACAGCAGAGTGCCTAATGGAATCTCCAGGGTATGTCAGCCCACTTTTGTTAGGAGACAGAAAATACAAGCCTTGACAACAAATAATAAACAATGAACAGGTTGGTGGGATTGGTAATTGCAGATCAGAAACATATATTTAGATAGAGATACCTCCAGAAAGTTAAAGTAAAACACAAAGTATGTGAGACAAGAAATACAAAGTTATTGACATGCACCAAGTAGCATATAAATAAATGGAGAGAGAAAGACACGCAAGGAGATAACTCATATTCAGGACTAGCCCATATGTTTCATATAAAAGTCTTATAAGAATTTTTATAGAAATTGTAATAAAGTGAAAATGAAAGTGCCCCGTTAAGCAATTTTCTCATACAGTGTAATGTTTTCTTAATTCAAAATTATGTATGGGACACATGCCTAAGTATTAGACATAAATATTATGAATGAATAAATATTTATGTTGAGTTTATTTTTCTTGTCACAGGAACGGCCCAAAAGTGCAGTGTTTCCTGTAGAAATTAAGTTAAAGATGAGTGTGGAGGAGCAGAATGAGCGACTTCGTCGCAACCAGAGCAGCTCTGTGAAGGACAAAAGGCGAAGTCTAAACCTGTCAGGAGGACAGTCTCCAGCCACTTACAAAGTGGTATGATCAAACTAATGATGATGTTTATCAAATATTTAAACACAATATAGTTTAAATATATGTACAGTAAGCCAACAGAGTAAATAATTAGTGAGAGTTAGAATCGTTGCCTCACAGCAAATAACAAAAAGATAGAGAATAGTTTACACTGTTCACCTATTTGCAATTCTGGTACTTCCAGAAAATTGTCATTATTATTTAAATAGGGTATTCACTTTTTAGCTAGCACATCATTAAATTGTATGTGTTGCGTGTGTGTGTGTGTGTGTGTGTGTGTGTGTGTTGGGGGGGGGGGGGGGGGGGGTGCAGGTTCGTAGGCAGCTGACAGCACATGAGATTGACATCAAGGACTTAGAAAAGGCAGTACGAGGGCAGGGACAGGAGTCACCAGAGGAAGAAATTGCTCGTCTGAGACGCCTGCAGATGGAACCAGAACACGACCACATCAGCAAAGAGGTGTGACAAGACAGCCAATACATTGTTTCACTCTTTCACTGATTCTGTTTATAACCAAATATCAAATGCATCATACATCACCTTTGTGGCCATTTTAAGGTGTAACAGAGGTTCAGAATAAGCTTACGTTTGTGTCCAGTGCTGTGGAAAATGGTGGTTGTGTAGCTCCTTTCGGCAGACTGACTGGTGCCTATAGTAGTACTATCAAAAACATAAAAATTATCATGAGAGTTGACTTCAGTACATCTAAAATGTGGGCACCTATTCACCTTAAACCTATTCACCAGTCTCTCATTTTTTAAGACCACTTCCATTAGCTCACATGCCACCCAGCATTTCATTTACATTTTCCTTTAATAAAAACAGACACATCAGAATTTTCCTGTGAAGAGGTCTGTCTATTTAAACACTATGACACTATGAAAGATAAAGATAGAGAATGGTGCATCAATGTGCACAAGTGTTCACACATTTGTTCTTATTTGTTATAGCTCATGGCTTCTGACAAGGTTCTGATCCCTGAGCGCTACCTGGATATGGAGGATGACACTCCTTTGAGCCCAGAGGAGCAGAAGGAGAAGGAGAAGAAACTGGATCGAATCAAGACCCTCATTGCCAAATCAAAGTTCAGTTTTGACTCACACCTTTATTAATAAGCCAGTTTTAAGCTAAAAAACAAAAAACAAAACAAAAACACTGGCGTCTTAAAACCCCTTAGAACAGAAACAAAAAGCGGGTTGTAAAAGTAAACAACCCCTACCACACAACTACTCCAACATGTCATTCAATAATATGACTCCCTTACTAAGGCTCTTATCCTGCACCACAATAACATTAAACCCCTGTAAAACTTGCAGGGCAAATACAAACAGCCAATATGCAACACATAGTAAATAACACAATGAACCAGCTGTTATATGGCTGCTATACAGCAGACATCAAGCAGCAGTCAAGTCAGAATAACTTGGAATCAGTCAGTTGTAAATGCTAGTGTACTCGGGCCAGTTTGATACGCCCTGACTCATGGTAACTCGCGCTGATCCTCCTCTATGGACTGGACAAAGTTAGTAGCCTCAGAAGCTGATGACAACCACCTTTTCTCGCCACTCTGGAGTATGACGTGCAGCTTCGCTGGGAAAAGAAGAGATGGCTGGAGTCCCTCCTTGTAGAGTTGAGCCATGACGTCCCGATACGTACCGTTTCTTCAGCACCTCCGCACTGTAGTCCTCGTAAAGACGAAGCTTGTGACCCCGGTACTCCACATACGCACATTTCCACGCCTCTCTCATCACTAAACTCTTAACCTGGAAGCGGTGAAAATGGATGACGGGGTGCGGGTGTCCGCCTGGCCCTGGTTTCGGTACGGGGATACGGTGTGCTCTATCCAGCTTGGGTGGAGAGGACAGAACCTGGTCCCCAAATACATCCAGTAGAAGCTGAGAGAAGAAGGCAGTAGGCTGTGGACCTTCGATAGAGTTGAAGGTCCACAGCCTTCGACTCCACATACAATTCGTATGTTTTGGCATCTGCTTCTCCCTTCAAGATCAGAGAATTTCAGCTTCAGAAGCCTGTTTTCCAGCTCTGAATTTGAAGCTTCGAGCTGCTCCAAGCGCTAGCTAGCATCATTAGCATTAGACTCGAGTTCACTAATATGTTGCCCATGTCCTGAGATAGTCGATTGAATTATGTCCAACTTGTTGTTTAGGATAATGAATGAAGACTTGAAGTCAACTGACAGATTTTCCCAAAAGTTCTCAAGCAAACCCACTACCTGCGTTGCGGTCAGTGCTCCACTAGCCTCGTTAGCTGTGTTAGCACTCGCAGAGGACTGATCCTTTCGGCTGCCCTTGGTGGATTTCAACATAATTCACCAAACCTTAGTGCCTTCTCAAGTTTTAGTGCGTTCAGTAAAAAACAGTTATGCGCTATAGAATGGGGTATTAACAGTTAAAGAGCAAGTGTTAGCGGGAGCCTACGCTTTGCTGCCTACTCCATCGCTCACCACAGTCTAAAGCAGTCAAAAACAGCTGTTGACGAAATATTTTCGTTTTCATCAACGACCCTTTTTTTATGACGAAAACGAGATGATAACTAAATTAAAATCCAAGCCAAGCCAAGTTTATTTATAAAGCACTTTAAAAACAGCAACCACTGACCAAAGTGCTGTACATAAAACACAATTGGACAAGAGAAAAGTAAAAAAGATAAAAGATTTAAAAATTTACACACAAATAAACAACTATACAATGCATAATTTATCCTAACAATAAATTAATAAAATAATACACACCAATAAAAACAATAAATCAATAACATAATACACACAAATAAAACCAATAATAAAAAGCATAATTTATCCTAGAAATAAATAAAATACAAATTTCAATAGACAGCCGCTCCTATTAATCAAAGGCCAAACGAAACAAGTGGGTCTTAAGAGCAGACTTAAACGTGGCCAGTGAAGAGGCCTGTTTAATCTCTATTGGCAAAGTGTTCCAGAGTTTTGGACCTGCCACAGCAAAGGCTCTGTCTCCTCTGAGCCTCCGCTGTGTCCTCGGCACATCCAGAAAAAGCCGATCAGCTGATCTGAGTGACCGGGAAGGGGTATGTACGTGCAGCAACTCGGAAAGATAAGGTGGGCCAAGGCCATGAAGTGACTTAAAAACAAATAAAAGGATTTTAAAATGAACTCTAAAATACACGGGCAGCCAGTGCAGTGAGGATAAAACAGGGGTAATATGCTCTCTCTTTCGTGATCCCGTCAATAGGCGTGCAGCAGCATTTTGAACCAGTTGCAGACGGGCTAGAGCAGACTGGCTAACACCAACATATAAAGCATTGCAGTAATCCAGTCTAGTGGTAATAAAAGCATGGATCACAACTTCAAAATGCTTCTTCGATAGTATATTTTTTATTTTTGCCAGCTGCCTCAAATGAAAGAAGCTAGATCTCACCACTGCACTGATCTGATCCTCCAATTTAAAATTCTCGTCCATAATAAAACCCAAATTTGTGACAGATGGCTTTACATATTGTGATAATGACCCCACGTCCACGGGGGAAGATCCACCTGGGACACTAGGGCCAAAAACAACCACCTCTGTCTTTTTCTCATTAAAACTCAAGAAATTTAGAGCCATCCATGCTTTAATATCATCAAGACACTTAAACAGGGTCTGTAAAGAGTGGGTTTCCTTGCGTTTCAAAGGCATATAAATCTGAGTATCATCAGCATAGCAATGGAAAGCAATTTTATGCTTTCTAAGAATGCTTCCGAGGGGGAGCAAATACAATGAAAATAACAGAGGTCCTAAAATTGATCCCTGTGGTACTCCACATGTTAACGGAACAGAGGATGATTCAAACTCATTTAGATTTATGCAGAAAGACCTTTGGGTCAAGTAAGACTTAAGCCACTTCAAAACAGTGCCATGAAAACCAGCACAGTGCTCTAAACGAGAAATTAAAATATCATGGTCCACTGTGTCAAAAGCAGCCGTTAAATCTAAAAGCATTAAAATCACATGATCTCCTGTATCTGTAGTCAAAAGAATGTCATTAAACACCCTCAACAATACAGATTCTGTACTGTGGAGAGGTTTAAAACCAGATTGAAAGATCTCAAGAATATTATTTTTATCTAAAAAGGCTTTCAACTGGTTATAGACAACTTTCTCAAGTATTTTAGATAAAAAAGGGAGTTTAGAAATAGGCCTAAAATTAGATAACACAGTGGGGTCCAATCCAGGTTTTTTGATCAGTGGTTGAATTGAGGCATGTTTAAAAGATTTAGGAACAATGCCTAAGGATAAACTATTGTTGATAAGAGCCAGGACTAGCGGGCCTAAGGCAGCAATAGCCTCTTTAAAAAGTCGGGGTGGAATGGTATCTTTAGGAGATCCTGAGGGCTTCAGATGACTAACAGTCTCATACAGCAAAGACAACGTAATCGGCTCAAACTGGTACAAGGCAGTCGAGCAAGGAACCGAGACTGCAGGGTCAAAAGTTGGAGGTGATATGAGGGCCCTAACATTGTTTACTTTATCCACAAAGAACCTACAGAATTCCTCACATACCTCAGGTGAAGGCTCAATACCTGTATTCTGGGGGGCATTTAAAACTTTATCAATAGTATTAAATAAAATACGAGGCTTGTGGCAATTTGACAAAATTATCCTTGATAGGTGCTCTCGTTTGGCATGTTTCACAACTACCTGGTAGTGATGCCAACAGTCTCTTAACATTTGAAAAGACACCTGTAATCTGTCTTTTTTCCATTTCCGTTCAGCTTTCCGACAATCTCGTCTGGCAGCACGAGTTCTGTCATTTAACCAAGGCTCTAGCTTAATTTTAGGTTTCCTGAGCTTCAATGGGGCCACTTCATCTAATGCAGTCTGGCAGATAGAGAGAAGCCAGGAATTAAGCATCTCTGTGTCTAAACATACAGACTCCGGAATTCCGCAGTTCTGTTCGATAATGGCGGAAAAACGGGCAGCAGTGAGCTGGTTTACAACACGACGACTACGTGCAGAAACACAAGATTTCATACGGCCACAAGGCACAGCAATGTCAAAAAGCACGGGCTTATGATCTGAAAAAACAGCATCATTTAACGACAAGTTAGAAATAGACAGACCATAGGATAAAACAAGGTCCAGAGTATGCCCACGTTCTTGAGTGGGCCCAGATACCCATTGCATAAAATTAAAAGAAGTAATCAAATTTAAAAAGTCCTTGACCAACGGTTTATCAGGACAACAAACATATATGTTAAAATCACCAATAATAAGGACTTGGTCATATTTGGGCAAAATTTCTGCCAACAGTCCAGAAAATTCATTTAAAAAGTCCTTATTATATCCAGGCGGCCTGTAGATAATAACACATATCACAGGATGAGAACGACCCAATTCAATTAAACTTACTTCAAAGCTGGAGACAGGTGATGATGGGAGCAGCGATTTACATTTATACATATTCCGATAAAACGTCGCTATTCCACCTCCACGGCCTGACGTCCGGGGACAATTTATATAGTCACACTCAGGCGGTAAAAGTTCAGATATGACACTGAAATCACCAACATTCACCCAAGTCTCTGTCACACAGAGAAAGTCCAGTCCATTTGAGGTGAAGAAATCCTTAAGAATAAAAGTTTTATTTGAAAGGGATCTAGCGTTCACCAGGCCAAACCTCACGGACACCGGCGGAGTCGGGATGTTAACACTGCAGACATCCTGGCGAAAGGTCCGCAGATTTCCCAGATCCACTCCCCGCCGCTTAGGACGGCAAAACCGCAGGCGGTAAGGGTGTGGCAGCAGGGCCGGTCCTTCAAAGTCAACAACAGGCGTCAACCAGGTGTACGCAGGGTCCCGAGAGCACCAAAGAGAAAACCAGTTATGAGGCACTCCATACACAGGGTACCACGAATATCTGTCAGTTTTCCCAGTATACTGTGCTAAGTAGGCCTTCATCCTCACCAACCTCCCACCACGTCTCCCACGGTAACGGGAACGTTTCCTCCGGCGAGGTGGACCCGAAGCGCACCTAAGAAACTCCGGAACTTCTGACAAAACCGGTGGCATGGTTTCTTGGTTGCCGTAAGTAAACTTTGTTTCGGCCAAAATACGAAGATCCAAGAGAGTTTGGCGATCATAGACCAACAGAGCGCTGACACTGAATTTTTGTAAAAAACCCGTCAAAAAAAGCACCAGTGCAAGCAGGCAAGGCAGAGACAGACGGCAGATAAAAATGAATGATAAAAACAATGACAAAATTAATTGACACTTTCGTCAACTAATGAAAATGAGATGAAAATGACTGTGGGGATGACATCCAATCAGAGCTTACTTAATTTTGTGACAGGGCGGGACAAGTTAGGAAAACATCCAATCAAAGGCACAGTTGCGCAAATATGCTCTAAACCCGGGAAGACCAAACTAGCTTGCGATTTGTCATTACTTCCGATAGAACTAAGTTATGTAAAGCGTTAGCAGGGAGAAAGAGAAGAGCCGATGTATGGACACATTTGTCCTTTGACGTTGTGACAAACAAAACAATGTGTAAACTATGTGGGGCGCCTATCTTGGGTTAAAAAAAAAAACACAAATCTTAAATGACATGTGCAAAACAGTCACCCAGATCTCCATGCAAAGGTGAGCATTTTAATGTCATACAGGGTAAAGAGTTTTTCCCAGTTTAGCGTTTGTGTTTAAAGAAAATCACCACACCGTGGTGGATTAGCCTTTCCTAATCTTAGTCCTGAACACTGCCCTGTAACTTTCAGAGCGTGCACTGCTGTAAAGCGCACATATTATCTCAGTAAGGTAGTGTTAATGGTCCGGTGTGTGGGAAGTAAGTGAAACGCTAATGTTAATTAGGCCCGAGCCAACCGAAGGGTCATGTCGAGATGTTTCCGAAAACATATATATGAGGGTGACTGGAAAAGCGGAATATTGGAATTGTTAGCGTTATTCATTAGGCCCGAGCCAACCGAAGGGTCGGCGAGGAGCCTATTGGAATTGTAAGGGGGGGAGGTGCAAAAATGGGGGCGGTCGCATGGGGCGCGGTCGCAAGTGACCCCGGACCTCATGGGGACGTGCGCCATGTCGAGACGTTTCCGAAAAGGTATATTTCAGGGTGACTGGAAAAGCGGAATATTGGAATTGTTAGCGTTATTCATTAGGCCCGAGCCAACCGAAGGGTCAGCGAGGAGCCTTTAGTGATTGTTGGGGGGGGGGGGGGGGGCTATAGTGATTGTTGGGGGGGGAGGTGCAAAAATGGGGGCGGTCGCATGGGACGCGGTCGCAAGTGACCCCGGACCTCATGGGGACGTGCGCCAGGTCGAGATGTTTCCGAAAAGGTATATATGAGGGTGACTGGAAAAGCGCCTAATTGTTTTTGTTAGAGTTCTCCATTGTTTTTCTTTATTTCTTCTTGTTGTTCTTTCTGACTAAACGAACGCAAATTTGACCCCCTGAACATATACGAAAACTCAGTTTTTTTCGCTAGACTGCTCAGGTCTGGCGAAAAATTTATTTTTTTAATGTTGCCAAGAATAAATTCTAAAAGGGGGCTCCACGGCGCCCCCCAGAAATTTCATTTTTCGGCTTCCTATGGGAGAGGCCAAGATCAACTTTGTCGTAGAACCACGAAATTCACGTCACACAGAGAGCATACCAAGACAAGCAAAAAATCCTCTTGGAGCACCCCCCCACAACAAATAGGAAGTCAGCCATCTTGGCCTGAACTTTGACCTTTTCCAGTTCAGTGATTGTCCACACCTCATATTTGAAACATCTCCTAGGGCGTTATACCTACACACACCAAAATTGCTCAGCATAATCTACACAAGTAGGGCCTCAAAAGTTCTTCATGGTTTTATAGAATATTAAACGGTCTTATCACAAGGGGGCGCTGAATTTGGCCTTCGTTTTGGCCTTTTTTTGTCTCACCTTTTCTGTCATCACTCCTACATGCTTTGCCCGATTTGTCCCAAACTTTCATAACTTATGTACAGTACCACCATGAATCCATAAATGGAGAAATAATGGCAATTCCTGCTATAGCGCCCCCTACATACTCAAACTAAATTTTACATGGAGCTCCAAAATTTTAGTTACTCCTACAATTATGACATTTGGTTTACACATTCTCTATATCACCCTGATCAAAAAGTCAATCAGACCCATGCCTCATTTTGCACCCCGCCCCAGTAACCACGGCCCCAATTCCCCATTCATTTTCAATGGAAAAACGAACATTTCTGCATGACACACTTTATTCACGTCTTTAGAGCTGTACATTGACCAAAAACATTTCCAGTGAAGCCCATGATGATGTTACACTGCAGAGGGGCGTGGTCCTGGCGCCATGGCAAGCTTCGATCCTTCGCCGTGACCTTTTGATTCCCTCTCATTCTCATATACTTTGTCCGATTGCGCTCAAACTTCACAATGGTGATAAGGACCCACCCCTGAACACATACACATGACATTATTGAATGCAGATATAGCGCCCCTATTGGAAACAGGAAGTTGCTCTAATTCAAACACTCATTGTCCAATCGGCACCAAACTTCAAAAATATGATAAGGACCCACCCCTGCACACATCCAGGTGACATTCAATGACAATCACCGCGCCACCTAGTGGAAACAGGAAGTTGCTCTAATTCAAACACTCACTGTCCAATCTGCACCAAACTTCACAAGTGTGATGAGGACCCACCCCTGCACACATTTATATGACATTGAATGACAATCACAGCACCACCTACTGGAAAGAGGAAGTATCTCCTGAACACATGCACATGACATTATTGAATGCCAGTTGCAGCGCCCCCTACTGGGAACACTCTAGCTCTGGTTTTACATTTGGCAGACGAAGCGGTTCGCTGGGGGTTTGCGAGGCTTGCAGGCGGTTCGCTGGGGGTTTGCATGGCTCACAGGTGGCTGGCTGGGGGTTTGCGGAGCTTGTAGGCGGCTTGCTGGGGGTTCGCGGGGGCTCGCAGGCGGCTCGCACGGGGTTTGGCGGGCGCGCAGGCGGCGAGGGCCTTTAACGCCGCTTGCGGCTTTAATTCTTTATTCTTCTTCTTGTTCTTTCTGACTAACCTGTTAACTGGTAAGGGCCCGCCCTCGGGCCCTCTGTAGCAATTTCCGACTTTGAAGCCTCATAGCGTCACAGTAACGCTGCCGTTTGCCCTTACGATGCTTTTATATGACAGACTAGACCCTCAGAATTGAATTGACACCTCATTTGTCCAATCATGTTATGAAATGGGTTCTCCAGAGCCAATAATAACCAGACAGTGTCATGTGACTTTTCTGGACCTGCCCCCAAATCTTGTCCAATCGTTCTGATTGGTCGACTCTGACCCAAAATCCGAAACCACAGATGTATAGCCAATAAAATTCCTGACATGTGGGTATATGGCGCTATGGGGTGGGTTTTCATATGAAACCATAAACTCCCTGCGTAACCAGTGCATCCTCCGTGCATGAAACTGAGCAGGAAGTGAGAGTCTGTGTGCAGTTGTGCGTAAACAGTGTTTACGATGCTTTTTCTCGCCAATGGATTGTCGGAATGGATCAAAAACAGACTATATTTATTCAACGAAGTGATGAAATGACTCACGAGAGTGGATTATTGTTTATTAGAGGATTTAATCGCTGATTCGACTGGTTTTACGGAATCTCGCGAACGAACAGCTGTACTCCAACGGTGAACCACGGTACGTGTTACGTTTTATTCTCAGCTCGTTGTCGTATTATATGCTGTTTAGATGTAATGAGGATGAGGAGGACAAAGGCTCAGAGCTTTTTTTTGACCAGTTAAATGTCTAAAGTTTTACAGAAAGCTTGATGCTTTGTGGTGGGCTTTGTGTACGTTTTGTTTGTGGGGTGGGGGGGTTGTAAGTTGTGTATCAGAGAAGGACTATTGGGAGGATTGTGGTTTTTTATTTTATGTGTATATGTAGTGTTTACATTTACTGTAACTTTTGATCAATATATAATTTATTTATTTTGTGTGTGTGAAGGAATCACTGAAAATAGACTTGGGGGGGTTGTGAATGAAGGCCTAACATTTTCCTTCTTTTACAAATCAGGGCAACCTCTGATTTATATGTCTATAATTGTAATTAATTTGTACTATCAGTAATTTTGTGTATAGCAGAGGATTCCTCAGGGTAGTATCTTTGAGTAGAGCCCTCATTGATGACTGTATGTTGAAGCATTGAGGAGTTACAGCCATTTGAAGTTTGGATTACAAAGGCTGCTCATATGTGGCACTTGGCCATCTCTAAATGGCACAAGCAAGACCACACCTGAGATCAACAGACAAAAACCTTTACAAAACAGTAGGTTTTTGTGCTATCTTGATAAAATTTGAAATACATGGTAAAAAGACTTCATTCTACAGCTTCATTATATTTTCCAATCCATACCTTCTACACTCAGTGTTTAATTAGATAAAAACTAACAGGAAAAATCCAGGCGAGGTAAAAATTGTCTAATTTTTCTGTGTTCCAAACTTAATAGCTACATACTCATTACAGTTACAGCATTTTTGACTGCAGAAATGAAAAATATAGCTTGTCTTCTTTACAAAGAGATCAAGCTTTTGCATGTACTCCAAAGAGTTCAGGAACAGCAGCTGATTTAATTTGGGTATGCTTTTTCAGGCGTTTTTGGTGATTTTGGAGCCGCCAGTTAAGGGGCTAAACGAACGCAAATTTGACCCCCTGAACATATACGAAAACTCACCATTTTCGCTACAAAGGTCAGGTCTGGTGAAAAATTTATTTTTTTAATGTCGCCAAGAACAACGTCTAAGAGGGGGCTCCACGGCGCCCCCCGGAAATTTCAGTTTTCAGCCCTCTAAGGGAGAAGCCAAAATCAATTTTGTCGTAGAACCACAAAATTCACGTCACACACAGATCATACGAAGACAAGCAAAAAATGCTCTTGGAGCACCCCCCCACAACAAACAGGAAGTCAGCCATCTTGGCCTGAACTTTGCCCTTTTCCACATCGGCGATTGTGCACACCTCGTATTTGAAACATCTCCTCCTAGGGCGTTATACGTACAGACACCAAAATTGCTCAGCATATTCTACACAAGTAGGGCATCAAAAGTTCTTCATGGTTTTGTAGAATATTAAACGGTCTTCTCACAAGGGGGCGCTGAACTTGGCCTTCGTTTTGGCCTTTTTTACCCTCACCTTTTCTGTCATCACTTGTGCATGCTTTGCCCGATTTCTCCCAAAATTTAATAACTTATGTACAGACCCTCCATGAATCCATAAATGGAGAAACAATGGCAATTCCTGCAATAGCGCCCCCTACATAATCAAAATAAAATTTACATGGAGCTCCAAAATTTTAGTTACTCCTAGAATTCTGAAATTTGGTTTACACATTCTGTATATGACCCTGATCAAAAAAGTCAATCAGACCCATGCCTCATTTTGCACCCCGCCCCCATAACCACGCCCCCAATTCCCCATTCATTTTCAATGGAAAAACCAACATTTCTGCATGACACATTTTATTTACGTCTTTTGACCTATATAATGACCACAAACATTTCCAGTAAAGCCCATGATGATGTTACACTGCAGAGGGGCGTGGCCCTGGTGGCCTGGCGCCATGGCGTGCTTCGATCCTTCGCCGTGACATTTCGATTGCCTCTCATTCTCATATACTTTATCCCATTGCCCTCAAACTTCACAACGGTGATAAGGACCCACCCCTGAACACATCCACATGACATTATTGAATGGAGCTATAGCGCCTCTAGTGGAACAAGGAAGTTGCTCTAATTCAAACACTCATTGTCCAATCTGCACCAAACTTCACAACTGTGATAAGGACCCACCCCTGCACACATCCACATGACATTGGATGACAATGATAGCGCCACCTACTGGAAACAGGAAGTTGCTCTATTTCAAACAGTTATTGTCCAATCTGCACCAAACTTCACAAGTGTGATAAGAACCCAGCCCTGAACACATCCACATGACATAATTGAATACAGATATAGTGCCCCTAGTGGAGCAAGGAAGTTGCTCTAATTCAAGCACTCATTGTCCAGTCTCCACCAAACTTCACAAGTGTGACAAGGATCCACTCCTGAACACATGCACGACATTATTGAATGCCATTTACAGTGCCACCTACTGGAAAGGCGTGCAATAACAGCTATAACTCGGGTTTTACATTCGGCAAAAGAAAGGGCTCGCTGGGGGTTTGTGAGACTTGCATGTGTCTCGCTGGGGGTTTGCATGGCTCACAGGCAGCTGGCTGGGGGTTTGCAGAGCTTGTAGGTGGCTTGCTGGGGGTTTGCGGGGGCTCACAGGCAGCTCGCGCAGGGTTTGGCGGCGCACAGGCGGCGAGGGCCTTTAACGCCGCTTGCGGCTTTAATATTATTAATAATATTGCATAACTTTTAATAAATGTTGAATTTTCTGTCAGTGTGTATAATGACTAATTCAAGGGAACTGAAGAAATAGCATTTACATTATACACCCTTTATATTTTAATCGACTAAATCGACTATATTTTTACGATAATTTCGTCGACTAAAACTAGACTAAAACTAGACTAAAACTAAAACTATTCAGATGACTAAATTATGACTAAAACTATATTACATTTTTGTCAAGACTATGACTAAAATTAAATCAAAATTTGCTGTCAAAATTAACACTGGTTCTTAGGTATGTCTATAATCTCCACTGACTGGATAACTGAAAAAAATGTAATCCAAAAGTTGCTCCTTTCTTGTTTTCCTTTACAGACATTTAAGTGGTGATCTTACACGTCACAACATAATTCTGCCAGACTGGGATCACGACCCAAGGTGACAAGTACAGACATTCCGTACACATACGCCCGGGTGGCTTAGTGGTGAAGCTGGCGACCACATACATATGCTGGGTTGCGGTGCGGGCGGCGCGGGCGGCGCGGGCGGCGCGGGCTCAAGTCCCGGCATGTCGCCAATTTGCCCACGTGTCTTCCACCGTATCTTTCCCCCATTTCCTGTCTCTCTCCACTGATGATAAAAGCAGCTGTGGCCAAAAAAATGCAAAAAATCTACTAGGTAACAGTTGAAGTACTGATTCAACTTCTTACTCAAGTAAACATAAAAAGTATAGGCTCTGAAAAGGACTCAAAATAAGAAAGTAAAAAGTAGCCCTTAAGACAACTTTATCAGCTATTTTTGTGCAAAGCTAACTGAAAGTTGTGCTATATGTACATAGAAAAAGTATTTTTACATGAGAATACAAACTTTATTTCAATTTAAATTCTAATTTTAATAATGTACTCAGCTTGAACACTGTTAGGTAAAACATATGCAGAGAAAAAAGAAAGAAATTTAAAAAAAAAGCTTTATTTGCTCTCCCCTTCATTGTAGAGGTTGACTCTACCTCAACACGATTAGCGGTTAAAGTGGGATTTTGCAGGTGGGGGAACCCTAAGATGAGTTTCACTGGCTCAGTGTGGGGAAGAAAAAAAGAAAGTCTACTGGAGCTCACAATAGAAATTATTCTATTGTGTGTACCATTAGATTTTCTTTGTGTACAGGCTGAGAGCAGCTGACCTGTGCTGCTGCTCTGGTTTACTGGTCTTTGTGGATTTACACAACTGAATTCAACAAGATGTAATGCAATATCTTACAAGTTGATTTCCAGGCTGATTTCCTTACCTTACTCTGCCAGGGAAGGAAATCAGATGGAACCAGAACACGACAACATCAGCAATATGTATATATATATATATATATATATATATATATCATAGCAGCTAAGGTACGTAGGCATGGGGCACAATACGTGAGTGAGGCCCAGAAAGGGATCGGCAGAGAGACCACGGGAGCAAAACACCAGCTACTAGTAGATAGAGCAGTCACTCGAGACTGTAAGACCTGACTGACCAACCTGTGCGCTGCCTGGATTGACTACAACAAAGCCTATGACTCGATGCTGCACACATGGATCTTGGAATGCCTAGAATTGTACAAGATCAACAGGACCCTAAGAGCCTTCATCAAGAACTCCATGGTAATGTGGAGAACACTAGAGGCTAACTTGAAGCCCATTGCACAAGTCAACATCAAGTGTGGGATTTACCAAGGAGATGCTATGGATGCTATGGCTATGGATACATACTATGGAATGGAGTGAACATCAGCCACCTCCTCTACATGGATGACATCAAGCTATGAATGCCAGAAATTAATGAGATATCGATTCACTGATCCACACCACCAGAATCTACAGCAATGATATCAGAATGTCGTTCGGACTGGAGAAGTGTAGTCGGATGGTAACCAAGAGAGGAAAAGTAGTCAGAACTGAGGGGATTACACTACCAGAAGGCAATATTACAGATACTGAATACAGCTACAAGTACCTTTGAATCCCACAGGCAAAATGGGAACCATGAAGACGCTGCTAGGAAAGCTGTAACCTTTAAGTACCGCCAGAGAGTAAGGCAAGTCCTGAAGAGTCAGCTGAATGGAAAGAACAAGATCTGGGCTATCAACACCTGTGCCCTGCCATTTGTCAGATACCCTGCTGGGATAATAAGCTGGCCAAAGGAGGAAATAGAAACCACTGATGTCAAGACAAGAAAGCTCCTTACCATGCATGGAGGGTTTCACCCCAAATCCAGCACCCTGAGATTGTACGTTAAGTGGAAGGAAGGTGGCCAAGGACTAGTGAGTGTCAGAATCACTGTCCTAGATGAAACAATGAAAATCCATGAATGCATCAGGAAGATGGCCACAAAGGATTATGTGCTTAGTGAGTACCTCAGGCAGCAGAAACCCAAGAAAGATGATGAGGAGGAAGAAAACGAACCATCATGGAAGGACAGGCCTCTGCATGGCATGTACCACTGACTGATAGAAAAAGCGGCTGACTACCAATAGCTGCCACCAATGGCTGGACAAAGCTGGATAACAGGCAGCACAGAGGCACTAATCATGGCAGCACAAGAACAAGCTCTGAGCACAAGATTAATAGAGGCTGGGGTGTACCACACTTGTCAAGATCCCAGGTGCAGGCTGTGCAGAGATGCCCCTCAGACAATCTAGCACATAACAGCAGAGTGCAAGATGCTAGCAGGTAGGACATACTGTCATGGTCCAGAGTCCTTTTGACCCTGTGTGGTTTATTTTTGCTCTATTTTGATAGTCGTCCGTTCCCTGTCTGTTCTGCTTTGCTGCAGATAAAGGTTCTTTGTTAGGTGGAAGACAGGTTTCCATCAAATAGCCCTCCAGTTCATCTTTATCTGCAGATGCTCCATAGCCATTCCCAAAAAAGGAAATTAAGCAAGTTTTGTGCCGCTTTGCTTGGGTGTAGCTCTCACCCGGGTTGCTGTCTGTAGGCCTGTCACTGGTTTTTCCCTTTCTCAGAAGCATTTATATTATTTGCTCAATTCTGTGCAGTAAGAATTTCTCTTACTGCATGTCCTCCTCTAAAAAACTCTTTTTTTTTTTTTTTTTTTTTTTTTTAAAGCCTGTCATGTCTGGTAGATCTTGCAAGCAGAACTGTGATCTGAATGCGTTGTTGTGCCAAACATATTTGCTATTTCAAGATGAGCTCTATAGGTTCTCAATAGGCTCTTCTTGTGGATGTTTTAACCCTTTATTTTATTTATCTGAGTTATTTTTTCACATACAATGTAACAGCCAGAGCTGACAGGCTGAAGAAGAGGAAAATAAAGAAAAGAAAAAGGGAGAGAGAAAGGGAGCAAAAAAAAGGAGAGAAGAAAAAAAAAAAAAAAAAAAAAAAAAAAAAAAAAAAGGGGGAAAGAGCACAAGTCTATTAATCAGATAGTTCATCACTTTAACATAAAAAAAAATACTATCAATACTTGCAAAAATAAACGTGTGTGAAAAACAAAACTAACAAAGCATGTTACGCACACCAACAATTTTGTTGAGTTGTGATTGAGTGGGCGTTTGTGTCTGTGTCATGTTTGTGTCTGTGTCATGGAACGTACTTACCAATGAGGGCAAAACGCTGCAGCTCCACCCATCAGAAGCTAGAGGCAGGTATGGAAAGCCCCCGGAAACCCAGGCCACCAAAAAAAAAAAAAAAAAAAAAAAAAAACTCTGGTGCTTGTTTCGGGGTTCAAGAGCAGATGCAAGGAGTGCCACACCTCCAGCTCTCCCTGTGTCTGTTGGACACATCCGTTTTTCTAGGGAAGCTGCCACCGCATTCTTGAAATCAACTACTTTGCTGGAATCTCCTTCTGACTTACCTAGTAGAAATAATTGCATGTACGGAAAGTGCTAATTTCAAAAATACCTTCTGTGGTTTAAAAAAATGTACTCACAATAATATGTGTCTGACTTGTTTTTTTCCATCATAAAAATTTTTTCAGTATTCTTAGTAGGATATTGCTATTAACTGTTCAGCAAACTCATTGTACCGGGGAACACCATCAACACCGATACACGTTTCCCCACTACTTTTGAGGGAATCCAGCACAAGGAGCAGATCATCAATTGTCTGCCAATTTTTATCTGACAGCCCCAAAACTCAGGCATCCATTAGTTTTGTCACTGTTCTGTCCGACAAAACAGCGGTGATGGCCCATCGTTTTTTGTGAATGCGCTGAAACATGTCAGTGACAGAGTCCCAGCGTGTTCTGCAGGACTGGATGAGTTTGTGTGCAGACAGCTCGTGTTGCTCCTGTTTTTTCTTCAGTGCCACAGCAGCCACGGTACTGTGACAAAAATGGCTCACCAGTCTCGTGCATGCGCCGATCAGTCGGCTCATGGCGTCCCTTCTTCAATCCATCGTTTATCATCAATTGCAGAGTATATGTGAAACAGGACACCAATTCCCACTCCAATAGCTCATTGTTCACCACTAGCATGTTTCTTGCATTGTCATGGACACAGGCGATGACCTTGTTTTCCAGTCCCCAATTGCTAACAGCACCTCGCAGGTATGCCGCCAGGTTTTCCGCAGTATACAGTTCCTCAAGGCTACATGTTTGGAGCACCTTGCTAACAAGGTTTCCTTCTATGATAAAATGAGAAATTATTATCATGTATGACTCAGCTGTCATAGAAGTCCAACAGTCTGTTGTTATAGCCACATATTCTACTTTTTCCAGATTTAGTTTCCTCCATCAATTTTTGTTGGTTGTGCTCCAGTCTTGATGTGATCATTTTGCACCCTGGAACCGTGTATTCGGGCTCTATATATTTCATTAACTTTTGTAATCCTCTGCCTTCAACAAAACTGATTGGAAGCATTTCTTCTGCAGACATTGCTGTGATGATTTCTGTTATTTTTTTCAAACCGAGTGGAATTATAGTGCCTACAGGTAAACAATGTCATGTTGGCTTGCCGAGTGTGGCTAATGTTAGCATCAGAAGCATTTGTTCCATGCAAATTAACATCTACATGAATATCTACTGAATATGGCTCCGCATTGCTGATGTTGAGTGCCAGTTTATTCCGACAGAGCCGGCATACAACCCTATTTTCGTTTTCTAGATCAAAAAACTGCCAAACCGTGGTGATTTTACGACAGGACATTGTCTTGTTTCAAACTTGCTCACTCACAATAGTCGGAGATAAACTTTTTTTATTGGGAAGAGGGCTGCTGCTTCCCGGACTGCAGCTCCACCTAGTGGCAGATGGCTGCATAACATTTGGGACACATCAACTTACCGGCATTGGACATACAGGGGTTGGACAATGAAACTGAAAAACCTGTTATTTTAGTGTGGGAGGTTTCATGGCTAAATTGGACCAGCCTGGTGGCCAATCTTCATTAATTGCACATTGCACAAGTAAGAGCAGAGTTTGAAGGTCCAATTAGCAAGGTAAGAGCACAGTTTTGCTCAAAATATTGCAATGCACACAACATTATGGGTGACATACCAGAGTTTAAAAGAGGACAAATTGTTGGTGCACGTCTTGCTGGCGCATCTGTGACCAAGACAGCAAGTCTTTGTGATGTATCAAGAGCCACGGTATCCAGGGTAATGTCAGCATACCACCAAGAACGACGAACCACATCCAACAGGATTAACTGTGGACGCAAGAGGAAGCTGTCTGAAAGGGATGTTGGGGTGCTAACCCGGATTGTATCCAAAAAACATAAAACCACAGCTGCCCAAATCATGGCAGAATTAAATGTGCACCTCAACTCTCCTGTTTCCACCAAAACTGTCCATCGGGAGCTCCACAGGGTCAATACACACGGCCGGGCTGCTATAGCCAAACCTTTGGTCACTCGTGCCAGTGCCAAACATCGGTTTCAATGGTGCAAGGAGCGCAAATCTTGGGCTGTGGACAATGTGAAACATGTATTGTTCTCTGATGAGTCCACCTTTACTGTTTTCCCCACATCTGGGAGAGTTACAGTGTGGAGAAGCCCCAAAGAAGCGTACCACTCAGACTGTTCCATGCCCAGAGTGAAGCATGGGGGTGGATCAGTGATGGTTTGGGCTGCCATATCATGGCATTCCCTTGGCCCAATATCTATCTATCTATCTATCTATCTATCTATCTATCTATCTATCTATCTATCTATCTATCTATCTATCTATCTATCTATCTATCTATCTATCTATCTATCTATCTATCTATCTATCTATCTATCTATCTGTATATCTATCTGTATATCTATCTGTCTATCTATCTGTCTATCTGTCTATCTATAATTTGTTGACTGAATCAAACCATCATCTTGATATAACCTGTGACCACACTAGTCCAACAGAGCTTTACTGTCAATTCAAAGCAGTATGACAAGCTAACCTTGTCCTGCACTAACCTGCCAAACATTTTGATGTAATAGGATTGGCTTTTGTGTTTTACTGTTCCCTCTGTTTAGATTAGTATTGGTTTCAATGTTTGAAGGCACCCAGGTAAATTGTGAAATAAAATCCTCAGATGTAAATTGTTAGTTCATTCTCCAACATATCTGGATATAAAGTTGACTGGTCAAAATCTGAAGCCTAACCCCTGACAGCTTTCTGCCCCAAAACTTTGTTTCAACTTTAGTTGGCCGAGAGCAGGCATTAAATATCTGGGAATTATATTTCCCCATTCCTTGGCTAATATAATTCAGGATAATTTTGAACCTTTACTTACTAAATTTAAATCTGATATAGCCCGATGGTCCTCACTATTTTTTTCCCTATGGGGCAAAGTTAATATAATCAAAATGAATTGTGCCCCGAAATTTAATTACCTATTGCAGGCACTCCCACTTAAAATTCCACCAAAATACTTTCATCAATTTGACAGACTATGCAACCAATTCATTTGAAACAATAGGCACCCCAGAATTAAGCTCAGACAACAGCAACGACCAGAGGGCTTGGGCGGCCTTGCCATCCCAAATTTACTATTCTACTACTATGCATTTAGTTTGAGGCATATGATTCACTGGGCATTGCCGCCAGAATGAGCTCCCCCGTGGCACAGCCTTGAAAGTACTCACTGCTCTCCAGTCTCCCTGAAGTATATACATACCACAAAACTTTCACCAGAGTTACAGACCCACCCAGTCTTTTCAGCGCTGCAGGAGGTGTGGAGAAAAGTGGCATTGCTGCTAAACTTTAACCCATACCTCCATACCGAAGCTTCTATATGGCTTAATCCCAAACTTTGTATTGGTAAATCTCCGATTTTCTGGAAACTATGGATCCAAAGAGGAATTTTGGTCCTTGGAGACCTATATGATGGAGGGATTCTTAAGTCCTTTGATGCACATAAAATACAATTTCAGCTCCCAGAAAGCCAATTCTGGAGGTACCTACAACTTCATCATTTACTACTTGGAATTTATGAATCTCCAGCCCCACCTCCTGCAACTATAGATTGTCTTTCCCACATTAGGAAAATCTCGCAGGGACAGCATGTGGTCTCTAAATATTACTCCATGTTGGTAAAGGATATGGACAAAGGGCTCCCTGCTTTGCGATCAGCCTGGGAAATCGATCTTGGTACGGCCTTCATGGATCAGGAATGGAAAATTACAGTTCAAAATATTGAAAAAAATGTCCAGGGAACTTAAAACAAGATTGGTACAATTCAAACTATTGCATAGAATATACTGGTCGCCACATAGATTGCATAGAGCCACCCTTATACAGTCACCTAAGTGCTGGCGATGTCAGGCTGAGACAGGCACACTGATTCACATGCTATGGAAATGCCCTGATGTCCAAGACTTCCGGTATGCAATTTATAAATATGTCAAATTGATTATGCAAAAAGAAATCCAGTTTTCTCCCAGATTGTTCATTCTGGGGGACCCGTCACTCCTTAAACATCTAACACAGCTGAATGGGTCCAGACTGCATTAATGCTGGGGCGCAAACCGATCATCTCTCAGTGGAAGGCCACCTCTATCCCATCCATTACTTTATGGTATAATCAACTAGGCAAATTGGCTGTATTGGAGCGCCTTTCATACAGATTACTAAATAGAATGGAGCTTTTCCACCTTAAATGGGACCCATACCTACTTAGACTGCAGGGGCCAAATTAATAACCGCGATGGTGGAGGCACGAAGCCCCAGTGGGGTTCGATTTGATGGCGATGAGTGGGATACGTAGTATACCCCACATAAATAAAAGCTGGCCAAACTGTGCTACAAAATATCTTAATGCGAACAGAGCCCCCCCATTTAGTTATTTAATTTACTTTCTTACCCCCCCCTTTTTTTTTCTTTATTTCGGTCTACTGTTTAGTGTGTGTTCTCCATTACTCTCACTGTGCTGATGTAATTACTGGTGGATTTTGCCTATACAGAGAATGGACTGTCGTAATGAAAATTCAATAAAATGTTAATCATTAAAAAAAAAAATCTTCCTCAGATGTTCTAAACCTAGAGTAACAAGCCTGTTTTTTAAATGTAAGGAATAGAAAGTATAGATATAATTGTAAAAAAAAATTTTTTAAAAACTGTAGGTAGTAAAAGTAAAAAGTTCTAAGAAAAATAAATACTCAAGTAAAGTACTGAAAATCCTACTTAAGTACAGTAAAAAAGTATTTGTACTTAATTATATCCCACCTCCGGTGACAGCAAGTATATTGAATATTTGTACTTTAGATACAGACTGTTTTCTTGGATGCAAAGACGTTCAGTTTTCTGTAAGGAGAATATAAAGTAGTCATCATAGGTATGTACTTATGGGAAACAAGGTTTGCAGTGGTTTGAAATCATGTTGAACTTTACCTTTTGTGTTTTGTTGATAAGAAAATTCATAGCTCATTGGTTTAAAAGTGCCAGAAAAGTTTTGAAAACCCATACAGAAGTCCACAAAGGTCAGCAGCAATTTCTCATTTTCACAGCTGACTGAGTAGTGTGGCATCTTCAGCTTTGCTCCCTTTTTTTGTATGTCTATCTAGTATTTGCAGCATTGGCTGGCATTTAGATATTATATAGTACCTTGTTATGAATGTTAAGGTGAAAAACTCTTTTATAAATATATAAATAGATTTTAATTTATGTTTCCTTTGTGTTTGTGTGTGTTTCTCATCTACTCCCAGTCTGCAGAATATGGTTCCTCTTCTAGATGGTGCAGTGGAGGGTGGAGCTCCAGCTAGCTCCCAACAACAGTTGCAGGAGCAGGAAAAGCGGATTGAGATCTCCTGTGCTCTGGCTGCTGAGGCCTCTCGTCGGAGTCGCCTTCTCTCTGGTGAGGACCCTCACCACACTACATTCTTTTGAAATTAACTCATGATTCAGCATGACCATATCTTAAGTTTATTCAGTGGCATACACTAAGAAGAGGGTTGAAATGTCTTCAAAAAGAAGTCCAGTCTCCTTTTTTGACTGCTATGACCTGGATGATTGATAACCTGCACAGGCATATGGCTTTTATATACATAACCTTTTTGGTTAGCAAAGAAATGTGAAGGAAGGAGAGTGTGGCTGGCATCCTCATTTCGTTTGGTTTGAGGCTTAAAATCCAGTACATTTGAGTGTTATATTTTGCACCATTTTGGGGGTGGCTGTGGCTCAGAAGGTAGAGCAGGTCACCTACTAATCAGAAGGTTGGTGGTTCTATTCGTGGCTGCTCTGGGTGTCATGCCAAAGTATCCTTGGGCAAGATACTGAACCCCAAGTTGCTCTCTGACGCAAGCATTGGAGTATGAATGTGTATGAATGGTAGACAGTAAGCAGTTAGGTTAGATGTAAATGGAAGTGCTTGTATGAATAGATGTGAATGCAAAAATGTTGTATAAGCACCTTGAGTGCTCAGTTTGAGTAGAAAAGCACTATGTAAGAACTAGTCCATTTACCACCTTTAAGTCTAAATTTTAAATGATAACAAGAATGAAAATTTTTTTTCAAGAAGCTTTGGTTTTGCAATCTGGTATTCATTTTTTAACTGCTTGAACTTAAGATTCTTTAGAACAGCTCAACAATAAAGGAAATATAAAAAATAATATAATCCATCCATCCATCCATCCATCCATTTTCTTCCGCTTATCCGGGGCCGGGTCGCGGGGGCAGAAGCCTAAGCAGAGAAGCCCAGGCTTCCCTTTCCCCAGCCACCTCCTCCAGCTCATCCGGAGGGACCCCAAAGCGTTCCCAGGCCAGCCGAGATACATAATCTCTCCAGCGTGTCCTGGGTCTACCACGGGGCCTCTTCCCGGTGGGACATGCCCGGAACACCTCACCCAGGAGGCGGCCAGGAGGCATCCTAATCAGATGCCCGAGCCACCTCAACTGGCTCCTTTCGATGTGGAGGAGCAGCGGCTCTACTCTGAGCCCCTCCCGGATGGCCGCACTCCTCACCTTATCTCTAAGGGAGAGGCCAGCCACCCTTCGAAGGAAACTCATTTCTGCCGCTTGTATTCGCGATCTTATTCTTTCGGTCACTACCCAAAGCTCGTGACCATAGGTGAGGGTAGGAACGTAGATCGACCGGTAAATCGAGAGCTTCGCTTTTACGCTAAGCTCCCTCTTCACCACGACGGACCGGTGCAGCGTCCGCATCACTGCAGAAGCAGCCCCGATCTGCCTGTCGATCTCCCGTTCCCTTCTCCCATCACTCGGGAACAAGACCCCGAGATACTTGAACTCCTCCACTTGAGGCAAGAACTTGTTCCTGAGCCGGAGATGGCACTCCACCCTTTTCCGGCTGAGGACCATGGCCTCAGACTTAGAGGTGCTGATTCTCATGCCAGCCGCTTCACACTCGGCTGCGAACCGTTCCACTGCAAGCTGGAGGCCCCCCCCTGATGAAGCCAACAGAACCGCATCATCTGCAAAAAGCAGAGATGAGACTCTGAGGCCACCAAGGAAGAAGCCTTCCGCCACGCCTAGAAATTCTGTCCATAAAAATTATGAACAGAATCGGTGACAAAGGGCAGCCCTGATGGAGTCCAACACCCACAGGAAACGAATCCGACTTATTACCGGCTATACGGACCAAGCTCTCACTGTGGTTGTACAAGGACTGAATGGCCCGCAACAATGGGCCAGACACCCCATACTCCCGCAGAACCTCCCAAGGGACACCCTGAGGGACACGGTCGAATGCCTTCTCCAAGTCCACAAAGCACATGTAGACTGGTTGGGCAAACTCCCACGCACACTCGAATATCCTTGAGAGGATAAAGAGCTGGTCCAGTGTTCCACGACCAGGACGAAAACCGCATTGTTCCTCCTGAATCCGAGGTTCGACTAACGGACGCACCCTCCTTTCCAGCACCCTGGCATAGACCTTACCGGGGAGGCTGAGGAGTGTGATCCCCCGAAAGTTGGAGCACACCCTCCGGTCTCCCTTCTTAAAGATGGGGACCACCACCCCGGTCTGCCAATCCAATGGCACTGCCCCAGATATAATAAAATATTAAAATAAATAAAATAACATCTACTCAGCTTTAGCTTTACAAATATATATGGTTCCCAGAGGATGATTCCAATATCTTTGATAATGAAGGACTTTTCATATATCACTCTCCTTACAATAACATAAGGTAACATATTAGGTAACGTAATTTTTTATAATTATGTTGTCTTATGACAAAATAACTAAAACTATTTACAGTCCCATCAGCTTGCATTTTAATTTTAAAAAGTAGCACTATACTTACATTGTAAATATGACATGTACAGGTGACTCAAGTCTGGACAGGTCTTTAATGAATGAAAAAAAAAGTGAAGCTAAATGTCTGGATGTCTGGATGGACAGAAATCTCTGTTCTTAATGTATTTATCTCACTCCGTTTACTCCTTGTTTTGTTTTCTATTTTCTTTTCTCTCTACCTCACACCACCTGCCATGATCTCATTACAGCTCAGTGCACCTCCAGTTCATTCATGTCCTCAACAAACCTGGTTTCTTCTCCTTCCTCTGCTGATTTTCCCAATTCCACCCACACCATGAAGGTGTGATTCTCAAGGTGAGTTTCTTTAACAGCAATATCTTCATCCCTCTTCAATACACCTTCTTATGTCACTCTCTGATACTTCTTTTTTGTATGATTTTCCTGATGTGTGATTCTCCCAAATGAAATGACACTTTATGTTGATATAGGTATGTAGGTTTTGAAAAGCAGTAGTTAGCAGGGTTATTATAGTTAATGAAATCGAACGAAATAATGAAAAATGAAATTGAAAAAAAAACATTGTCGTTAACTGAAATAAATAAAAACTTAAATTAAAAGGAAAAAATGATAACTAACTAAAACTGTATTGTGAGTTTAAAAAACTAACTAAAACTAACTGAAAGAGAACAGATAAAACTACCTTTCTTTTCTTGTTTGTCATTTTATTTAAAAGAATTGTGGATTGATCATTTTTCCGCTCTCCGAGTTTAAGCTGGGAGTGCCGTCGTGCAGCTGTGTGCGTGCGTGTGCACACAGCTGCACGACGGCACTCCCAGCTTAAACTAGGAGAGCGGAGTGCCGTCGTGCAGCTGTGAGTGCCGTCGTGCAGCTGTGTGCACACGCACGCACACAGCTGCACGACGGCACTCCCAGTCGTGCAGCTGTGTGCGTGCGTGTGCACAAGAAAGCAGAAGAGTCGCTCTGAACCAATGTCACCTGATGTTCACCTCTGGAGAAATGTGACTACTTGCTGGGTCCACGCAGCTGCAACATTGTGATTAACCTGTTCCTTGTCCATTTCCGACTACTTTATCAGTCAGAGAATAACAATCGGGAATAATAATCAAAGCATCAATATAAGGAATGGACGTGAGGGAATGAAGAAAGTGAAAAAACACGGACAAATATGTTTGCAGCCAAAAACCTGAGCACAAAGAGCGAGGACCAAAAAAAGTCCCAGCCGGCACCGCATGTAAAAAACCAGCACACGACCATAAGGTAATTAACATACACAATCCAGCTACTCAAGTCTAATTAGAGCATCTAACCAAGCTAGCTCCAAAACAGAAGCAGCTTCAGGTGGTGAGAACATCAGGATGCAGCTGGATTTGAGCTTTGACTCCTTCAAAGAGTTTGTTTTTGTCAAACACTACATGTAGGTGTTGTTAATCTACTGCACTGAAGCTGAACTTTATTGAGAGTTTATTGTAGAGTTTATTGAATTTAAAAGTTCATGTTTTTCTTTGTTTCTCCCTGTTGATGTTCATGTGTGTCCTTAATATTACACACATTTAGCACGTAGTGCTGCTGTCTTGTGAACCATTGTTGAATATATTTCTTTAAACGGTATCTTTTTTGAGTTTTTATCACACAATAGTCACTCTTGTACCTTGAATCTTGCACCTGACAAAGTATTAAAAACTAAAACTAATACTGAAACTAACGAAACTAAACTCAAACTAAGCATTAAAGCTTAAATAAAAACTAATAAAAATCAAAGAAACCACTCTGAAAAACTAATGAAAACTAACTGAATTAGAGAAAAAAAGTAAAAACTAACTAAAACTAAACAATAATGTAAAATCCAAAACTATTATAACCCTGGTAGTTAGTAGTAGTTCACAATTTAATCTGCTCTTGTCTTTGGATATAAGTGGTTGCTCAAAAATATCATCATCATGTTTGTCTTATATCTAATAATTTCACAAGAAAAACTTATGTCTCTGGATGACTGGACGACCTGTTTCTTGAATACGTTTCACCTCTCATCCAAAAGGCTTTTTCAGTTCTCAAACCAAAAGGTAGCAAGATCCAGCTATTTAATCCCCAGTGGGCATAGTCCCCTGGAGGTAGTTGTGACCCACTACTGTTCATGTGTATAATCACATGTGCCAAGGTGTGAAAGGAGGCATAGATCATTACAATCAGTGTTGTCGGGTCAAACCAATTTGGGACTTAGCTCCATTCTATCAAGTGAACAATAGTGGGTCACAATACCTGGATCTCACCACCTTTGGTTTGAGAACTGAAGAAGCCTTTTGGATGAGAGGTGAAACGTCTTCAAGAAACAAAAAGAGGTCCATTTTTTTCCCCTTTTTTCAAACTCCAGAGACTAGTATGATCTGGATGGCTGAGGACCTACATAGACATAAAAAATTATATGGTTATACAGAAAAGTGGATCAGATCCCAATATCTACTGTTTGGTCATCAAAACAGAGTTCTTTACTCAGTGTTGCCAATTTAGCAAATTTGTCACTAAATTTGGTGAGTTTTCAGACCCCTGTAGTGACTGTTTTACCCCAAAAAGTCATTAGCAAAAAATCTAGCAACTTTTTCTGGTTTTATTGGGGACTTTGGGAGACTGCTCATGAAAGCACTAACAGGCAGTTAGTCTCAGAGCAGAGACATTGTTGATGGATGTATTTACCATGATAAATGATCTTTGCATCTCTTCACCTTCTTTGTCTTTTTATGCCTCTTTCAGTTGGCTGCTGTTAAGTTTGATGGAGCATCTTTCTGAGGATTGACTTGAAAACCTAGAACGCCTTGAGAAAACGGACTAAGGTTTTAGTAGCAAATCCTTTGCAAAAAATGTGTTTAAATTTTCAAATTACGTTTCTGGGAGGCAAGAGCAACTTAAAAATCCAAATGAATGCTGGCAAGACTTGTGATCTCCTGGGTCCAAACTCTCAATTTATCCTCACCACCTGCTATAAATGCCCTGTATCACAACGAAACACTTCAGATTTCTTACCATAGGTCTTTATAAATTTGCTCAGGACATATTCTACAAAGTAGAGATTACTGATAACGAAACACTGCATATAGAGGCTCATGCTGAAGATGAACAATGAAAAGAGCTACAGAGAATATCAACAGAAAATATTTGCGACGATGTGACATAAATCTCAATGACTCTAAAGATGGCTCTGGACCCTGAAAGCAACAGGAGGATTTTCAGTCTCTAACAATTTCAGCTGTACAGAAGTAAGGGATGGGGCTTTGAGACAGGTTGTGGATATTTTCTCATACTGACCTATTCTGAAATGAATGGAGCCTCTCATTCTTTGTAAAATTCCGAGTTTCTTTCTGAATTCACTGTGAATGGTATCCCTTACAATACTCTTGTTCTTGTCTGCTATCAGTTATACTTGTATGCAATTATGAGCAATACATGTTTCACTGGTGAAATGTCATCTGCATTGGGTTTCACTTTAGTGCATCAACTCACTTTCAGCATTACACAAGTCTTGTAACCCAATCACATATTCTTAGGTGGTATGATGTGCTAAATGCAACTTAAAACAGAATGCAGTTATTTACAAATAATTACATTTAGTGAACATAGTACAAAGAAAACTTAGGAAACAAATTACATGTTTTTCTAATAGATGCACCAAAGTTTGGTGTTTCCTTTGTGGTGTGTCTCATTTCATAATGCACAAAATGTTTACAGTGGACTGTAGACTTACATACCTGGATGGCAGGCATGCCATTTTAGCATCCAGACTACTAAGCCATGCTGTTGAAATCCATGGATTTTTCAGTGTCTTGCAGAAAGAAGATGTATGGTTTAGAGCATGTTGCTTCAAAACCTGTACACATATTGTAGAACATAAGTAAATGGTGCCTTCACAGATGTTCAAGTTACTTATACCATTTGTACACCGTCATATCATTAATGATGCTGGCTTTGAAACTGTGCACCAGTTACAATTTCTTTAAAACATGTTTCTGCTTTATTTCCACATTTGTGTATGTTGTATAAGTGCTTTGAGTGCTCAGACAGAGTAGAAAAGCGGTATATAAGAACTAGTCCATTTACCATTTACATTTGTAATGAAGCAACAGCATGTTGGTGTTTATTGTACTATTGGAGCTTAAATTAACTTTTATTTTTAATTTACATTTTATACAGCCTATCAAGCTTTTTCTGGAAACAGTTGAACACAGATGTGGTCCAGTCAGTCATGTAGCCTGTATGATCTTACATGTTTGATTGCAGTCTGAGCAAAATATCTGAGATATTGTATATTGAAACAGGCATCATTATATCCTCTCTCTACAATCAGTACTGTACTGAAATATTTGAGGGTGGTTAGAAAGTCATGTAGCTGTGCCACACAATCTGGTAGAAACTCAAGACAAGTTGAATTTTTTTTGTCTCCATGCCCTTGTTCAGTTTGAAATGTCCAATCCAGAGCTACCACACAGGAATACAGGAACTTTCCCTTAGTGACTGTGGGTCACAGCTTGTATTACCTAAAGAGACAAACAATGGTGTTTAAGTTATCATACCTTAAAGAAAGTGAAGACATTGTGAAGACATTGACACAATCCCTACTGGCATCTTATCTGATGCCAGTAGGGATCTTATCTGAGGCAACAACAAAGCCTTAAGAGAACAGATAATGTTCAAGGATTAAAGGTGGATACAAGTATGGGAAGCCAGGTCTACTTCTTGAGACAGTTTGATTTTTCACATTATGGTTAGAATTGGCAAAGACTTTCTCTAACCACCCAGGTGCTGAACAAAAATGCTGGTCATCTGAGGAAGAAAAATTAACACAGTGAATATGAAAATGTTCATGTTAGCCTCTAGTAAGGGAACATGTTACTATTGAACACATTGTTGCTCATTGCTTTACAAATGTCCTTAAAATGTTCTGGCATCAAATGTTGACACTGAACATGAACATAAATTTTAAGGGACATGATTACCTCACCACTGGCACCTATTGAATTTGTTTAAATCCCTTTGCACTTAAATTCAATGGAGTTCCTCATAGAATCTACCAAGAGATTGTCTGGACATTTATAAGGAAATTATGTTGAGTATGCTTTTATGAAAGATATGCTGTTTGTGCAAAGGGAAAGCAGAAGTGACCTTAGAAGAGGAGTTTCTTAAAGATGTTATCTTTTGTGTGGCATTATATACTGGAAAATACTGTAATTTCATGCAATAATACAGTGTCTTTACTTGTATTTAATGAACATTCTGTGTAATATGTTAAAAAACAAAAAGTAAAGGTAAAGTCATGGTAAAAAAAAAAAGCAAACAAATTGTAAGGTTTTACGTATGTCAACAACAACAACAAATCTGGTCCTTAGCAGGTCTTAAAATTAAATAAATACAATTTCACATGAACTACAAAAACATGACATATTGAACCATGTTGTTATTTATTAAACAGAAAATTAAGCCAAAATGTAGAAGCAGTGTATAAAAAAGTATACCTTTTTTGTTTCCATAGGGATTAAGAAGGTAAGTAGCAGTTAGGTGCTGATAATCAAATTACTTGATTAAGTGATCATCAACAAGTGTGAGCACCTCTATAAAAGCAGAAGTTTTGGCAGTTTGCAGATCTGGAGCATTCAGGAGTGTGTTAACAATGCCATAGAAGAAAGACATCAGCAATGATCTCAGAAAAGTAAATGTCGCTGCCCATCAATTTTCAAACAATTTGAAGTCAATCATTCTACAGTGGGAAACACTTGTGAATAACAACATTACATATAGAAAGAAATCAATAATATTTTTTTATTCTAATGGCAAAGTTGTACAAAGGCTCTTTGATAATTATCAACATTTACAAGCGTGACCTGCAGCTAGGGGTATTATGATGATAAATATTTTTTTTTAAAAGGATTCTTATTGCATTGGCATCAGAAATCAGGACAGCGGGAACTACATGTCCCTTTAATATCTAACAAACAAAAGATTATATTCCTTAAAATGAATTAATTTTTTTCAAAGTTAGCAAATCACCAGACTTATTGGCGGTGCAAATTTTCCAAATACTTTGGAGACTTTAGATTGCTTTAGAAAGCAAAATTAACACCAGGCCCTAGAGGACACCTACCTTTTGGAACACAGATTGAAATTTTTAGGATTTGACAAGACTGATAAATGTGCATTTACTTTTTACATGCAAACAATCTGTTATTTATGCGTCTCTGTGCCCAACACATTATGATATTTAAGTATGAACAAATGAACCAACAATTGGGAATTAGCCACTAATTAAACTGAATGAGCATACAGCTTGTTGAAGCATGCAGCTTACAGCGTGCTTTAACACACTAAGTAGATTTTGCTATTGTCTGGATTGCAGGGATCAAAACTTTTTTTTTTTTTCTGAACTATTCCATTTTTAAGCACTCATAAGTAAATCATCAGTATTATTAAAAAATGCAGAAAGTATATATATATATATATATATATATATATATATATATATATATATATATATATATATATACACATTTTTTTCTTTTCTTTCTCTCTTTCACAGTCTCTGGAGCAAAAAAGACAACTGGGCGTTTTTAAGTTTCCTGAACATGTTTACTTCTCATCCAAAAGGTGGAGAGACCCAGGTATTTAAACCCCAGTGGGGGTGTCCCCAAAAGGTGGTTGTGACCCACTATTTGTGCATAATCACATGCTCCAAAGTGTGAAAGGAGTCATGGGGTATTACAGCCAGTGTTTCTGGGTGAAACCAATTTGGGGCTTTGCCCCACCCTATCAGGTGCCTGGGAAGGGACCTTGAGACAGCATTGTAGACTGGGGACAGTTGGTGAAGTAATCCAGCTCCTCTGTTCAGCGATGCTTATGCACAGTAGATATAGACAGCTTCTTTAACTCCTCTTT
Organism: Archocentrus centrarchus; assembly: GCF_007364275.1. Taxonomy (NCBI): domain Eukaryota; kingdom Metazoa; phylum Chordata; class Actinopteri; order Cichliformes; family Cichlidae; genus Archocentrus; species Archocentrus centrarchus. Next base: position 2,399 of record NC_044350.1, on the reverse strand, counting down.
CTGGAGTTCTCTGTCTTCCTGGTCCAAAATGTTAACCTTTCTCCTTTAGATGCACATGTACAGCTCCTGTTGAGGTAGCTCTTCAATGTTGTGCCATTCTTTGTGAAGAGGCTGTTTGGTTTCTCCAGTGTAGAAGATCAAGCACTCTTGACTACACTGGACAACATACACTGTGGTGCTTATCTTGTGTTTGTCTTTGGAATGGACCAGTTTTTGCCTTAGAGTGTGACTAGGTATAGTGGTATGTCATGCTTGGAGAAAATTCTTCAGAGTTTCTCTGACAAGCCTGTCACTTATGGTATGACAATGTTGTAACTCTTGTCATTCTTTTTCTCCGTAGTTTGTGTCTGACTTTCTTTCCTATGCATATTTGCTGATTTGATAAAAACCCTGCTGGGATAATCACATTTTAAGGACTTTCTTTACATTCATGTGTTCCTTTTGTTTCCCTTTTGCCTTAGAAGGAATGGTTTCTTCCCAGTGTTGCAGGGTCCTAATCCCTCCAGGTTTGTGTTCCAATGGGTGGTTAGAGTCAGTCCAATCCAACTTTATTTATAGAACACTTTAAAGAAGAACAAAGTGCTTACCAGATAACAGACAGTAATAAAATACAGCACAGATAATAAACAAAAAGGAAAATATTTAAAAAAAAAAAAAATAAGAATTAAAAAAAGGTCTAAATGTAGGTACTGGTCTTTGTGTGTGTCCAGTTACCTTTTTTCAAGCTCCAGAGACTACATACCCACTACTTTTGAAATCCTAACAGTGACCCTTAACCTAATTTTAAAATTTAAGAGTTTATATTAAGGACATATATGTAGACCTCCCTTCTGTTGTATATTGTATATGTTCTTTGTGCTTTTTGCCCTGTGAATAGATCCTGTGAAAAATGTAATATAATTTGACACAGAAACAATCACATCAATCACTTCTTCCTTTTTTTTAGAAAGATAAAGAGTTGGTGCATATATATATATATATATATATATATATATATATATATATATATATATATATATATATATATATATATATATATATAGAGAGAGAGAGAGAGAGAGAGAGAGAGAGAGACAGATAGACAGATAGATAGATAGATAGATAGATAGATAGATAGATAGATAGTTAGATAGATAGATAGATAGATAGATAGATAGATAGATATTTATGCGCAGGAATTGAATTACATACAAAGTTTTTTAATGTTTTCAGAAACAACACTTAATTTGATTCCTCTAGATGATTGTTGAGCATCAAAACAGTTATTTTTTTAATTAATTGGAATCTGATGGTTTAAAATCTCATATTAACATACTGCATAACATATAAAGTTCAAAGTATAAAATATTTTGGATTTTAACAATAGACAAGCTCCTCAAACTATGCAAATAATTACAAAAGAGACCAATAATTTGCTTGCTTTCTGAAAAATTTGCAATAAAGTGAATGTATAAATGTTCTGTGTGATTTTGTATGATAAACTGTCACTGTATAATATAATTAATGCTGTAATTTTAATCCACTTGGTAATGGTGTCCACTGCCATAAAGTCTACCAAGGATAACTGTCTAGCCCACTCATTACTTGTATAAGCTCCCTGATTATATTCTACAGTTTTTGTTATATCAAGCTGTATGTCTGAATGAATAAAGTGCAAAAATAGTCTGGAATTTTTTATTCTTTTTGTGATATTGTGCCAAATTTTCTAATAGTCTGCACAAAACCCTCTTTTGGTGCTAAAAACCTACTGTCAGTATTTGCTAAAGGGTTGTAGAGTGAATTTTGCAACTGTCCATTGGACAGCAAGTGTTTCTTATGCTGGATAGAGGCAAACAGAGCTATGTGTATCATTGTGTGCTGTGTTTAACAACAGACATTCACAGGATTTGGTGAGAATAGTGTTAATCCTTTTGTTTAACCTTCTCTATATTTTTTCAGAAAGAATTTAATGTTATTACATACAAGGCTTTGAATAATCAGGCTCCACCTTATCTTAAAGACCTCATAGGACCATATGATATGATATATATATATATATATATATATATATAGCAGTGTACACTCCAATCAGTGAGGTCATTCATTCTGTGAAAGAACAGGTGTCAATCAGGCGGCCCTTATTTAAGGATGAAAACCTGAGAAAAATGGGCAATTCCAGACATTGTTCAAAAGAAAAGCATTCTTTAAAATGTTGATTAAAAGGAGAAAACATATAAAGAAGTGCAGAAAATGATAGGCTGCTCAGCTAAAATGATCTCCAGTGAAAATGATCTCTAAAATGGAAGCAAAGCTGGAGAGAAATGGACGAAATTGGAAGACTATTCAAATGGATTGAAGAATAGCCAGGTTGGCAAAGACTCAGCCAATAATCATCTCCAGGGTGATCAGAGACAGTCTGA